>NW_009736997.1:55176-56201 GCF_000703405.1 Apaloderma vittatum
CTTCTCTCTCCAGGGGTCGGCTGAGAATCAAGTTCCAAAACTCTTGCAAGAGGACGTGGGCTTCCGCAGTCAGTCAGGCAACAATTTCTTAAACTCTGGGGGATGAGAGATGAATCTGAACTGTGTTTGTCTAGACATTAAATGCATTGCTTCCATAGTGGACATCATTTTTTTGAGGGCAGGGTGGGAAATTTGCCAAGAATTGTGGCATATTTCTGTTCATGGCATCTTAGAAATCAAAATAGAAAGTATGGAGGGTGCCATTTAGAAGGATGTTGTTATTCGAACACTTTAGGAAAGGCCTTTTATGCAAGAGATCAAAGCAGATGGTGCAGTGATGTCTCTGGCCTCGCAATCAATGCAATAATTAAAAAGCCCATAAAGCTTGGAGAAGGCAATGTCTGGGATTCATGGCATTTCAGATGGCAAATCAAAAGGGTCTTGTTTAGGCCTAACACAGCAAAAGGATGGACGAAAAGGATGGAAGAGGAGTGACAGAGGGATGGTTCAGGTGGCACCCGAGTTGCCCTCTCCTTCCATGGCTCATCTTCTACACTCCTGCTCATCGTCTTCCTCGCTGTGTAGTTTTGAGCAACTTTACTGTGCTCCGGGGTTTTTACACCAGTCTTTACCATCAGAGAACAGCAGCAGTACCTTGGCAAGTGAGGAAGAGCCAGGAGCAAAGTAAGAGCAGGGCGGGCAGGGCAAGGACAAAGTCTCACAGGTACTTATAACATTTTCATTACTTGCCGCTAAAATGGACTGGGTTTGAAACCTGTGACTGACGATGCAAGCTGGGCTGGCTCGGGTTTGAATGCAACAAAAAGAAACATTCTGATGCAGTTGTGAAACTTAGTGGTTTGGGGCATACCATTCCTTTTCTTTTCTTTTCAATATAGAAGACACATAAAACTAGAGGATTAAGAGAATATCACAGTCCTTCTGTACGCTGGCAATGAAGTCAGAGACAGCATGTCCACCTTTACTCCATAGGCAATATCACAGAATCACAGAATGTCAGGGGT
>NW_009736998.1:0-28925 GCF_000703405.1 Apaloderma vittatum
CCGAAACGCCCGGGCTGCTCCATCGCCGGAGGGGACAGGACGGCGGAGGGGGAAGGCGGGGACGGGTTGCGAGGGCCGCGGGGTTGCGTTAGTGCCGGCGTGATGTTTGGCATCGCCTCTGCACGCGTACAGAGACGAGTAGCGGTGCTTCATCTTTTCTTTCCTTGTTGCGTTAACAACAGGTGACTTACTTTACCTCGCTGTCCAGACAAGAGGAGTTTGAAGGAAATACCAAGAGCGTGATCCCACTCTTCTCCATAACGTATTTCTTGACAATAACCTTTTCAGTCGTCTCTTGCCTAAGGTAAAATGTCTTCTAAGCTATGGATAAATGAGAGGTGATCTCCACTCTTTTTTGCCGTGTTTAAATTCGTTTCTGTTCCTCATGGGAAGTCATTCTTGAAGCCAGAGGCTTCACAGGATGTTGTAATGGACAAAATGTATTCCTTTGCTATTTCTCTCCTACTTGTTTGTATTTCCCAACTGCTTAAATGGAATTCGTTAGTAGCAGACAAACACCTGAAAAAGCATTCAGTTCAGACATGCACAGCTTGAATGCTAGTATCCATTGGTCTGTTTTGTGAACCCATCAGTCACTTCCGTAGTCCCTGCCTCATAAGAATCCTTTTTGTAGCTAATGGCTTTAACACTATTGAAAGAAAATTCAACACTTCTTCCTTTTTTATCTTTTCAAGAGGTCTGAAGTGCTGTAGCTTTGGCACTGAAAAACACTATGCCAAAGTAAACACTTTTAATGCTGAAGGGGTTCTACTTCACCTTATGTGGGAAGGGTGAGCATGATCTAGCCAGCCTGACAGAAGCATGAGCACTTCTGTCGAATACAGCTTTGCGGCTCAACTTGGCATGCCCAGTGGAGTCATTCACCACAAAGATGCGTAGGAGTCAGACAGAAAAGTTATCATTTGGAGGTGGGGGGAGGAATAAGTGGTGCTGTTGCCAAGGTTATTCTACTACTTTCTTGCTTCATTTGTAGCTTCTATTCTCATCGTGCCCACAAGACAGTAATTCTTTGTAAAGATCAGTTAAAAAGGGGAAGGAAGCAGGGGAGGGAGGAGGAAGTATACCGTGTTAAGATATTTGCACCTTTCTTCTGCCGCCTGCTCAGTTAAGGTGCAGATGAATGAGTGCTAGCTTCATAGATGACTGCAAATTTGGGTACAGCTTTAGGTATTGTGCTTGCTAGTAAGAGTCTGAGCCTTACCTGCTGTCCCCAGAGAACTTAGCCTGCCCTTTCTTTGTGCTGGTGGAAGGTGACGCATTGTACATTTGGCAACTGTACATGTGCTGTGCTTGAGAAAGCAAGTTCTGCTAAGAGGGTGGGCTTACTGGTTTAGTGCTTGCATCCAGCATCGTGCCCATTAGGCTGTACAGCTTCTGGGTATCCGCTGTCTTGCCTGCAGTCATTTGTGTGTGCAGACAGAGCAAGGGTGGTTCTGCCGACACATGCTTCAGAAATGGTCTACAGCCTGGAAAATACCACTAATCGGGCAAGAGGCAACTCTTTACCATGGCAGCGTGATGCAAAACCTCCCAACTGGGAGCATTTCATGGGGAATCCTTGAGACAGCCCTTAGGGACATCTTGGCCAGTCTGCTGAGAAAGTTTCTCTACACAGCATTTACTTCCTGTGAGCTGTTTGCATACTACACTGATATGCTACACCTGATACAGAGATCAGTACACATCTTTACTCTTACGTACACAGCTGGTCAGCAGTAATAATGTATTTAGCACCTCCTGTATAAATCAGTCTTGGCCGGTGCTGGCACCTGGGAGCCCTCCTAGCAAATAGCAGCTTTCATCAAGAGTTCTCTTGACAGACAGGATATTGTTGGTATCTGTGCGTTTGTCATGCCAAACACGTCGGTGAAATATTTGACATATAAGATATTCTTTTAAAATTATTTTCAGACTGAGCTGTATAAGAAATAATATCTGGCTTGCATGTTGTGGAGTGCTTTCTGCTGGTTTAGCTGTATTAAGCAGCTTTGGATTGATGCTCTTCTGTGGAGTGCCATTTGTGGTCACGGTAGCAAATGCACCATTTCTTATTCTAGGTAAGTCGAAAAAGCAAGTTGGATTCAGATGCAAAGACTAGAGGGGAATTAAAACAACCTGAGGGTGTCCGTCTTTTAGGATGTAAGCATCAGACCATAGGCAGTCCCTCAGACCGGCTCAGTTCAGTGTACCCTCACTGGGCTCCGGTGGAAGGGCAGCTTTTCCCAGAAGACGTCGCCTACTCCAGTTCCACTGCTACGGCATGGAAACGGTACCTGAGAGGGTGGCACTGTTAACACTTCTGGCATTGTTATAGCATCCCTGGTAATTTTACTAGTGCTAATACTTGAGGGGAGCTCGACTGGGTTCTAGTACTGCATTCCCCTGTATCATCCCCTGCTGTTTTCTACATGCATAATCATTTACATACCTCGTTAGCTCTGGATGGGTTTGTCTACCCCAAAACAGCTCATTAGTATTGTTCTACGGGAATGATGAATTTAAGCAGTGGCAGGGGTCTTCCCCAAACCATCCACTGCTTGACCACCTCTTTCAAGTGTAAGCAATGTATTTAAATCTATGTCAGCTACATCACTGGACACCTGGACAGGAGATAGGTAGTCCAGCTCTGGTAAGTGTGTTCTGTTATGAGCCCATCAACAGAGTAAGGTGAGGGATCGACAACCCAGCAGGTCACCAGAAGTTTCTGAAATGTGTTAAATTCAGCTACATGCAGCAGATCCGTTTTCCTGTATCTGTTCAACTTACATCAGCAGTAAAGCCATGTTAATAGCCAAACTTTCAAAATTACTTAGATGTCATTAATTTTATACTTTTGTTGGGTGTTAGTGGAAACTGCAGCACTAGATTTTTCTCCTCTTGCAGGAGTTGGTGTTGATGATATGTTCATCATGATCGCCTCCTGGGAACAAAGCTCAAGAAAAAAAGATAAATCCCACGTTAAATCTCTGCTGGCTGAGACTTACGCAGAGGCAGCGCTTTCTGTGACCATCACCACTCTCACAGATGTTTTGGCCTTCTTCATTGGCACCTGGACTGCTTTTCCATCCGTGAGATCATTTTGTCTCTATACAGGCACTGCTTTTGTCTTCTGTTACATATATACCATGACCTTCTTTGGGGCAGTTATTGCATTAAATCATAAGAGGGAGCAAGGAAATCGACACTGGCTAACTTGTATGCGTGTAAACGAAGGTAAGGCTGTAAAGTCCTGCTTGTACAATGCTTGCTGTTTGGGCAAGTGTTCTAGGCACTCATCTCAGCTTGAAACCAAAGAGCCAGAAGGAGAACATCCAATGAGCATATTTTTTAGAAACTATTACGGTCCTTTTTTTACAAATAAATGGATGAAGCTGTTTGTGGTGTTGCTGTATGGAGCATATTTGGGTGGCAGCATTTATGGATGTACTCAGATCAGGGAAGGCATTGATCTCCGAAATCTGGCAAGTGACAACTCTTACGTTATTCCATACTACGATGCCGACGACAAGTACTTCTCAGCATATGGGCCCAGGATCATGGTTGTTGTTACTGCAAGTGTAGATTACTGGAATGAAACGGTTCGTCTTGGCCTTGAGAACTGCACACAGAATTTAGAGGGCATTTCCTATGTAGATAAGAACCTCTCAGAGTCATGGCTGAGAGTATACACAGGACTTGCAAACGCTGGTTTGATAAATATAAGCACTCAGACTCTCTTCATTAATAACTTAATGACACTGTTCAGAATTGTTCCTGATTTTGAGTGGGACATTGACAAGACTCAGGATAGAATAGAAGCTTCACGTTTCTTCATCCAGACGGTGAATGTGACCTCAGCTGTTGATGAGAAGAATCTTCTCAATCAGTTAAGAGAGACAGCTGAGCAGTGCAGTATTCCATTAATGGTTTACCACCCAGCGTTCATCTACTACGATCAGTACCTGGTAATTGTGCAGAACACCGTGCAGAATGTTGTCACTGCCGCCGGGGCAATGCTCGTTGTCTCCCTTTTGCTTATTCCCAACCCGTTGTGTTGTTTGTGGGTAACTTTTGCTATAGCTTCTGTTATAGTTGGTGTTGCTGGTTTCATGACATTTTGGAATGTCAATCTAGATTCCATATCCATGATCAACCTGGTCATCTGTATAGGGTTTTCAGTAGATTTTTCTGCTCATATTTCCTACGCCTTTGTGACGAGTGAAGGCTCATCAGCCAATGAAAGGGCAGTCGGAGCTCTGTCCCTACTAGGTTACCCGGTGTTACAAGGTGCAGTTTCTACTATATTAGGAGTAGTTGTCCTGGCTGCAGCAAAAACCTACATCTTCAGGACGTTTTTTAAGATCATGTTCCTTGTCATCTTGTTTGGGGCTCTTCACGGTCTTATTTTTATTCCAGTGTTTTTAACCTTTTTTGGAAACTTTGGCAGATCACCCCACAATACAAAACCTATAAACATAGAGATCTTTAGAAATGATAAAGATTGTCCATGATTAAGCTAAATGTAATATATATTTATTGTGTGTAGATTAAAATGCAGCGATTTTCAGGGAATGTAAGAAAATGAATGACAAAAAAAGAAACGGAAGAGAGAAGCAAAGGCTTCAGAAAAGCCAGGCAAGAAAACTAAAAGAAGAAATGAAATGCACAGGGTGGATCTACGTTTCTCATTTTTGTGTTTGGCTTAGCACCTTAATGTTGTTAAATATTTTTTTTTTTACTTGTTTACTGAATTTATTAAAATTATTGCAAACACTGACCACTGCATCAGCTTAATGGACTAGGTTAGAGGTTTGTCAGGCAATGTATGCAGGGGGGCAGAACAACTCCCACCCGTTGGCACTTCCTACTGGTTTATCTCCGTGCTGTAACTCAGCCCAACGCTGAGCCTTTTAGGTCATGTCCAACCCAAACCATTCTGTGATTCTGACGGAAGTAGATCCTCCCTTGCCCCATAACCACCAGTGGCTGACCGTTAATAGATGCATCTGGTCATGATGGCTCCAACTGGCTCCAAGTGGGTTTGGGGGTGGATTTGGGGGAGACAGGTAATATGACAGTAGCTGCGGACTAGTTGAGCACGTACCAACTGAAATACAGCTGGTATATGAATGTGACCAAGTAATTTTTCTTACTCCATAAATAGTGGGCAGCCCAGGGCTTGTTGAGCTCTCCTGCACAGCTGTGGGCTGCACACTAGGATCTCCCCCTGGGTAGTGACACCTCACATGGTTGAGAGAGCCCCTATCATGTTTGATACTCAGTAAGTGAATTGGGAGTAAGTGTGCCGAAACTTTAAAATCTTAGGTAAGTGATAAAAAGGATACATGCACATAGAATCCTTTCAGTCATAAAACCGTTGACCAATTCTGGATCCAGGAGCACCTAAATTCTCATCTGAGGAGGAGTTTGGAACGTAAGGGGGTTCCTTTCTGAACCTCATGACTCAACGGGAGGGTCTCCCTGACAGTTTTGCCTGACCCTGTCCTCTATGCAGTAAATAATCAAGTGTACCTTGCCATCAAATCTGGTTAAACCGCTGTCACACTTATTAACAAACTTTGATAAATCACCATTTTCTATCAATAAAAATAGTGCTACTTCTCTCTTATGAGTGAAGTGCATCACTCCATCTGTGACAGCTTACAAGGGAACTGAGGTCATTCTCAGCCCCTGGCTGGTGTTCGGAAGCTGCCTTTGTATCCTCCTGTGGCCAGTGATTATGTGAGGAGGAATTTCAGGTCCTAAGGGCACCATGGGCTGGTTTTGGCTCCGACAGAGTTAATTTTCTTCAGGGTAGCTGGTAGGGGGCTGTGCTTGGGATTTTCGATGAAAACAGTGTTGATAACACAGGGATGTTTTCATCACTGCTGAGCAGGGCTTACACAGAGTCAAGGCCTTTTCTGCTCCTCACCCCACCCCACTAACAAGTAGGCTGGGGGTGCACGAAAAGCTAGGAGGGGTCACAGCTGGGTCAGCTGACCCCAAGGGACCAGAGGGATATCGCACACCATATGATATCATGCCCAGCATATAAAGCTGAGGAAGGAGGAGGAAGCACGGGGCGGATATTTGGAGTGACTGTTTGTTTTCCTAAGTAATGGTGACGTGTGATGGAGCCCTGCTTTCCTGGAGATGAACACCTGCCTACCCAAGGCAAGCACTGAGTGAGTTCCTTGTTCTGCTTTGCTTGTGCACACAGCTTTTGCTTTACCTATTAAAAACTGTCTCTATCTCAACCCACAAATTTCCTCACTTTATTCTTTAGATTCTCTCCCTGTGTCACCATGGGGGGAAATGGGCCAGCAGCTGGGTCGTGCTTAGTTGTCATCTGAGGTTAAACCCAAGTTCAAACGCCAGTGCCTCAACAGACAAATTTCTCTGAAACCCCACAGATACCACATGCACAGTAAATTCTTCAGTAACACCCCTGCCTTCTGGCCAAATTAACAGCAAAGACACCTTTTACACTTGATGGTTAATTTCTAAGTCTTCTTTCATGACCCAATGACATACCACTTTTTTTTTTCTTTTTTTTTGTTGAGACTCTGCTCACTTCTTTGCATATAGCAAGAAGCTTCTGAATGGGAAAAAGAAATCGGACCTCAAGGTCTTACCCCTTAAACAAGATCATTCAATGCAAACTTCAGTGACTTCGAAAGTGAAAAGTTTCTTTGTTTTTGTTTCTAAATGCAGATTCACATTAATTAGCTAAAAAAGTTCTCCTTCAAGTCCCACTACTGAAGCAGCAACTGAAAAAAAGCCTGAACTTCTAGGGAGAACAATCCCTAGAAATCTAATTAGAGAGAGTGCAATTTTGGCATTACTCTTAAATTTATTTACAAGTTTAAATGTTTTATACACCTCAATTTACATAGTAGGTAACTTAGTATTACATTTTATAGCAATTTACAATGAATAAAAAGAAAACAAATATGCATAATTAAAATTAACCTTTATTAGTCCAAAACCAGATGCGAAATATGTTGGCATATTCCCAAAAAATACATGTACAACTCTAACTAGTCAGCCTAAACATTTGGTATATGGTTTTATAATATTTGGAAGTTCTCCCACATTGCACTGGGATGTCACTATAGTAAGCTGACAAAAATAGGCAAATAGAAAGTTATCCTGGATTTGAAAGGGGAAAAAAAATGCATATGCTCTTACTAAAAAACTAGATTATAATCAAGCATTACACTCAGAAAATTCTAAAATACGTTACTTCTAATTTTAAGTGTAGCTACCAATTTCCATTCACATTTATTGGCACCAGCCCAACTATTTTAATGTCCAAGTATGGTAACCTTCAGTGTTAATACGCTAATAAAGGCGCTCTCCACAACAGAAGTTTGAAGTCCCAAAAGTCGACAATTAATTGTGCAGATGGATTATGATTAAGATGAGTTATTCCTAAAAAACAGTTCCATGACATCAGAAGAATACTGGCATGTAATTGCTAGCAATCACTTGACTGGAGACTGCTTTTGTTTTCAAAACCTTTATCTTAGAATTTCCAGAGGTTTTTGTAAAGGTTGAAAGAAAAGGTTTTATTTCCCTACTTCTACTGTAGAACAGAACTAGGAATGTTATTTGAAACAACACGTGCTTCAGATGTTTTCTGAACTACTCTTCGGTGAGCAATACTGCCCTCTCTGAAGAAACTATCTCTTGGATTATCAAACGCCCATACATCATATTAGTAGAAACTAGTTCTGTAGAATCTCCAAGCAGTGTAAAAGCACTGTTACCCATCTACTGCAGTAGTAACAACAAACAACAAAAAAAATAATCTAAGAATCTTGTCAGCAGCACATCAGAGGTCACAGGTATCTATTTTTCTTATCCCTGCCATGGTTCTGCCCAAAATATGGTCCTAGGAGGCTTAGACAGGTTTAGCCTGTTGGTTTTGCATTAACATTTCTCTCCCAGCCACACACATGTCTATTTTAACCCCAAGAGTAGTGAAAACACAATCATTAATGTTTTTGTCTAACATGGAGCTCCCACAACTCCCAGTAATAGAGATGCACTGTGCAGCCGCTTCATTCTTATAGATGTTTTGTTAAATTTCTAAATAAGTAGTAGTCTTTAAAAGTGATCTCTAGCCTCAGAGCATGAGCATCAGACTACACACTACTGTTTGACAAATCAGTCTGTGGCTGTTCATAAAACATTCCATAGCACACGCTGTGGGGTATCACTTCAAACACACAAGTAGCAGCGTGACCCAGGGAACTATGCCAAAACACACCAGTGTTACCTGCACGTTTTTCTTCTCAGCTTCAACGCATTTGACTAAACCAAAACACCAAATTCAACCCTGAGATTTATCCTTCCAAATAACTTCTTGGGAAAAGAGCATAGGGAGCAGAGGATGAGGAACTTGCTTTATTTTGTGTGTCTTGTTCTGATGAGACACAACAAATAGATGAGTAACAGAAGCTCACAAGAGACAGAATAATAAAGTGTCACTATGCCATACACACAGCAGGAAGGGAAAAAAGACTATGCTGCGTAAGACTACTGCATTGCTAGATGTACATTCTTCAAACACTGAGAGATGTACATTCTTCAAATTATCAGGAACTGTATCCCAGAAGTTATCATCTCATTTCTAGTTTCTTTCCCTCTAGAACAATTTGGATTTCTTTGGCATCCAAAGTCTCATATTTCAATAAAGCTTCTGCTAAATTCTTGTGTTCTTTTGCATGAGTCTTCAGGATGTTCTTTGCTCGCTCATAAGAGTCCTAGCATTAAAAAAAAAAAAAAGTGGAAGGGGATTTTAAGACTTTAGAACAAAAACAACAGCAAAATTCCACTTCAGAAATTACTTTGAGGTACATACAGCTTGAAACGAACATTAAAGTTGTGCCCTCATTTCATAGCTAGCCCAGGTCCTGTCTCACAAAGATTTAAACTCTAGCTGGTACAATTAATCAAAAAAAAAAACAAAAACCCACTCAAACTTTACGCCACCTTTGCATTTTGTAAAAGCAGGACTCAAAATCCTGAAATGAACTGTAGTATTTTTACATATGACTTAGAAAAGACTTAGTAGATTTGAAAAGTTGCTGATTTTATGTTATGAGCAGCACTATAGCATTCAAGGACCATCCCCCAAAGACTAAAGTTTTGTAAAACTTTAAAAACTCTAAGTACTATGTACTTTATAAAAAGCTGAAAGCTACCCAACAAGCTACCAGTTGCTGCAAGTAGATGAACACGGACAGCATTATCTGCTTCAATTTTTAACTTTTTAGTTCTAGCTCTTACATGACCAAGTAAGTTAAAAAAAGCTACGGCATAACATTCAAATGTTATGACATAAATAATTCTCCTGCCTGAACCAAACTAATTCAGATTATCAGAACAATGATCTGGAAGTTCTGTGATTACTGAATTTTACAGATTTCCCTAAGTATCTGATATTGATCATCATGAGGAACAGGATACTCGAAAAAAGACAACTTTCTAATCCAGTATGGCCATTCCTGAGATTCTATGCAAAATTAGGCAGACATAAGTTATGAAATAACAGGAGTAACAGAACATTCACATCTGCTCTACAACAATTTATAGCCATACATTTTCTTTCTATGAATTGAACAGGCAAAATACAAATCCTGACCAAATGTAAGAAGCAGCATTGGGGTAGATGTTAAAGAACCCAACACTACCACCTTGTTTCTCACCAATCACCAAAAAGTTTTGATATGCAGAAATTAAAAGTTGCAGCTACATTAAATACTTGGGAATACCTTCCATACCACATGTGTATTTTCCCCAGTACACATCACCAAATTGAACAATCAAGCTGATGCTCAACTCATCTCAAAATAAATGTTATCTCGGTGGAGCAGGAAAGTCTTACCCGTAGAAGTGTTCTTACTTCCTGTTCAATTGCCGACTGAGTTTCAGGGCTCACTTTCCCCGTATCAGTATAGGTCATAACACCAAGCTAAACAACAAAAAACCAAATCCTTATCTTGCTACTGCTGCAGCAATATGCATAAAACACTGTAAAAGTTGCATCACCTATTGCTTCTATATGCAAACTAATCAAATCAGTAACCAAATCCTCGCTGAAGTGCTTGCAATGCACAAAGCCTATTCATCAACCCTGCAGTCACTGCAGAAATCACAGCATAGATCCGATTAAACATTTTATTTAAAAAAGAAAACCCTAGACTACTAACATGTGATGGGTAATAAAGATGACTGAAGAAGTTGCTTAGAAGTCTAGAAAACTCAGTGCTGCCATGTCCCCCCCTCAAAACCCGAGGTTATCATCAATTCCAAAATATTTTATTTTATTGTAAACATTTTCTGGAAACATTAGTAACTTTGAAGGTAATTTTCAGGTGAAGATCTTGCAACTCAACTTTTAAATGGTCAAGTTTTCTAGTTGAGTTCACTACAGCAGGGCCTGGCATAAGGCTTACTTTTTTGCCAGAACTATTTAGTCTCTGTAATCACTGACAGCCAAATAGGCATATCTTTACAGAACAGATAATTTTTTTTGGTACTATATAAATATTTAAGGATTGAAGGTACTACCTTCTCGCTCATTCCAAATCTAGTCACCATCAGTTTTGCAATTTTAGTAGCATTGTCAAAATCACTGGAAGCACCTAGAGAGCAAATAGATTTGAATTACGTTACCAAAACCAAGTTAAACACGCCAGTTCACTGGTGTTGCTCAAAAGTTCTTTTAACTATCCATCAGCCGACCTGTTGTGATGTGATCAGTTCCAAATATGAGCTCTTCTGCTACTCGGCCTCCCATACAGACATCCATCTGTGCAAGCAACTGGGATTTAGTTTCACTCCATCTGTCATTTTCTGGGAGCAGAGATACCTGTAAGATACAGAACTGTGGTCAAGTAACAATAAACAGAAGAAACACTGAAATAATCTGAAAAATATTCTTGTTTATATCTAAAGCAGAGAGAAATGCTCTAGGCCTTCTCCCAGTGTATGCACTCATCAGGTTTGCTTTGGAGATGCTTAGTCTACCAGCTGAAATAATCTCTCACAGGCCATGAGCACCACATAAAATTAAGCAACTTAAAGCTACCATCAGAAGAAATAGAACAACCTCTTCTATCTGCTTCTCCTTACTGCCTACACTTGTACCGAGCACAAATAGTCTCGTCAGTATGATGCAGGACAATGATTTTCTTGAAATGAACACATTAACTTGGATTAAGTTCAATAGAAGCAGATAAAATAAAAATATTTATCTGTTCAAATGTCTGGCAACTAAAGGCAGAAAAGAAAAAAAAAAAACCAAACAGGATACCTATGCTAGAAACAAGGCAGGTAACTGATTAGGTTTAGAATAAGTCACACTGGACAAAGAACAACTTGACAAAGTACGTTTCTGTTAAAAGCACAGTTGCGCACTGCTTCTACTTCCTGGTCTTTTAGACTTTCTTCAAAGTTCTGCTACAGTTAAAATGGCACCCAGCAGCAAAATCAAACGTACTTACATTTCCTTCCTTTTATATACGAACTGTTAAACGAGCATTTTCTATTTTAGTTCAAAATGAAGGAAGAAAGCTTTCTATCACACAGAAAAGACCGGTGAGTTTTTCAAGAGATAGCTCATAACTGAGAATTCTGACATACTCCAATATGCCTTAACATAATTACACCAAATAGCATTGTTGGCAAATTCCTCAGCCACACTAAACTAACATAAAATTCTACAAATACTCACATGCCCAAGTGTCGTTCCTCGTGTCATGATTGTAGCCTTGTTGATCGGCATCGCATCCTTGGTATAATATGCAATGAGAGCATGTCCAGACTCATGATAAGCAGTGATGGTTTTGTTTTTCTCATCAATTTCTACACTTCTACGTTCAGGTCCTTAAACAGAGAAACATCACAAAGGTTTTGTACATCTGATCACCACAATCTACACATTACATGCACTCTAAGAGAGCACAAAATAGCCTAGGAACAGCCTGGAAGCAAAATTAACACTCATTAAGTGTAAAACATGAAGAAGTAGGATTTTAATGTATAAAATGGACCTAAAAATACTCAACAGGAAGTTGTTTCTAAAGCAATAGATTTAAAATGCAGTTCAAGTACATGAGAAAATTCTGTTTCTTCTCTCAGGTATAAACAGACCAGATTTTTAGTGTGTATGTCCAGATGTTTGTTTATCACATGACAAGTTAGTTAAACACAAGTTCCCTGGTTTTGGTCATTTATTCTCTCATTTCCTTTAGGAACAAGTAGGAGAATGGTAAGAAAGCTTGTGTCTTCCTCTAGGCTGAAGTCCAACATGCAGCATTTCTGATTAAAAAAAAATTGAGTATCAAGTCTTAAAGAATGTATTCCATACTAGACTTATGTAGGACTCTCTGATCTCAAAAGATTCTGTTCGGAGTTAACTAACAGAAGACTGACTTGTTTTAAATCAAACAAAACACCACCAATAAACCATGTAACAGCATAAAAACTTCCCTCTTTCCCTGTAAAAGTCCTAATCACACAAGAAAACTCCTGTGTACTGTAACATATACGTCTTTTTTATAAAATCCTACCCATTAGGATTTTGTCCTTGGAGAATTCTAGTTCCTTCATGGTTACCATATCTTTTCCATCGACAGCTGCCTTTAAGGCAGCTTGATTTACAAGATTCTCAAGCTCTGCTCCAGAAAATCCTACTGTGCCTCGTGCAATTATTTCTGGATCAACAGCTGTGGGGAAACACAAACAAACTTGTCATTAGAGTCCATATTACTCACAAGAAGAGCTTGTACCATGAAGAAATATCAAGAAATGATCAAACTATAAGCAAGAATCATGTTCTATTAAAAATAATGCATTAAACAAATTTTCAGCTTTCGAAAGTGCCTGAGAAAACTGTTTTAACACTACACACTAGACAATATTTGTGTTCTCTAGTGAGGCCCATGGTAAGGCCACAACTGCTGATGGAGTGAAGTACTAATGCACAAGCGGTCTGATCCCATATGAAAACAGTTAAATGAAAAGATGTGACAGTACAGTGTTTACTTACATGGATCATACTTTATTTTATTAAGGTACCACTTCAGAATTTCCGTACGACCTCTTACATCAGGCTTGGGAACAGTAACTTGCATATCAAAGCGACCAGGACGTATTAAAGCACTAAGGGAAAAGAAAATTTAATACATTGACTTAAAAATGCTGGAGTAAACTGCTAAAAACATATATAAGGAACAAAAATCCATCTGATATTTCCAGAGACAGCTACATAGACTATGTCTGGTGCACAGATATAGGAATTCATTTTTCTTATCTGTTTGTAAAAAGAGAGAGAGAGAGAAAGATGATTATTAACAATCCATTTTGAAGGTTTTTTTGCATTTGAAAACTCTGCATTGCAAGGAATGCAGCTGGTCAATTTAAGGAGAAAATGTTCCAGAAATTTTCTATACTTAGAACTATATTACTTATCCTTCCATATTTAATTCAACAACCTTTAAAATGCCAGACACTGGTTAACACATGTCCTTTTTAAAAGGGGAAAAGCTCCAGCTATAACTGTAATACCTGAAGATAATCACAAGCAACTTTGTTGTTGCAGAGGTTTCATTTTCTTTTTTTTTTTTTAAACATACACTCTTTAAAAATGACCAATACATTATACTCACTTATCTAATGCTTCAGGGAAATTTGTTGCACCAATAATAACCACACCTTCATTAGGTTTAAAGCTGTATGGAGAATAAGGGAGAGAAATTTTTTTTGATACAGAATTCACACCTTTTTTTGTCAGTAATTTCTTCTGTTTCTTATTCCAGGTGACCTCTACTGGCCAATCAAAAACATGCTATCAAACTACATGTGAACTGTTTAATCCAGCAACTGGTTAAAAACATGCCCTGATCTCAGATTTTGATTTGTCCCTTCAGATATAGGTAGGCCTCTAAAAATTGAGAAATTATTTAAAATACTTGCAGCTATTGTGGTACCACAGCTCAGAGCTTCTATACTCTTTACAATGAGGGCGTTAATGCTACTGTTGGCAGTCCTAGAAAGTGGTCATAAGAACATTTTAAATTTGTATCTTAAAAACATTACAAAAACTTAGGAAAAGCATCAAAGCCGTCAAGGAAAAAAATTCACACAAATATTCGAAAATACTAGTCAGCCAAGCACCTTCTGTGCCCTCAGAATCCATATATTTACCCATCCATTTCAGCAAGAAGTTGATTAATAGTCTGTCTCGAATAGGGATGCATTGGAGATTCGATTCTCTTCCCACCAACAGAGTCCAACTCATCAATAAATATAACACACGGTGCATTTGCTTTTGCTTCCCCTGACAAAAGAAAAATAGGAGGACATTTCAACCACACAAAGCAACCGACAGCGTATCACGTAAACCGGAATTCTACTACTTCTATTACTGTTGGATTATAAAGTGTTCTGCTAGACATCACCAGAACTGTCTTGGTTTTAGGCTAAACAAATTAAAATATATTTCTGAAATTAAGTGATACAAAGAGAAGCAAGGTTCTTCATCTCCACATCAGCCTACTCCTATCGTGCTACAAGAAACTAAGAGTAAAATAAGGAAATTTGTTGTATTTTGTATCAACTCCCTACAACGGTTTATTTCAGAGGCTTGAGTAGAGAATATTGTCTTAAAGAAAAATAATAGGAAATATGATGGATATAAATGGTATCTTATTTTAATAGAATCTGCTAGATAGTTAAGAGTGAAGCCTTCATCCCCCAATTTACAGGTATTAAAAACACAAAATAATAATGCAATAATAAAGTTTAAGACCATCAACTGGTACATGCATACCGGTATGCAACTCATCTGCCCCAGTCAGGCACATCTGTAGCACTGACTAATTAAAGCACAAGTTGATCACCTAAACTTCTGCAGCCAACAGAAAGAACTGCACATTTTAAGGTACGTGTTGTATTTCGCATCCCTTCTATGTGAAGCAAGTCACATTTCTTCTACAAATGCCAACTGCTTTCTACATTGCATATGTCTGACACTGTCAATCTTCCCTTTAAGAGAAAGTCTGCATTGCCCTCTCTTCCCATAATACTTATTTGCGTACTTGAAATACAAAGCCTCTTCTGTGAAAGTTATCAACCTAAACATTAAATTTTCATTATAATGCCCATTATTCTAAGCTTGTTGATGGGTTTGAGAAAGGAAATCTCAGTGTAGCGTCAAGTGCTACACTGTCAAGCTGTAAAACAATATTTCAGACTTAAAAAAAGAGGGAAGTAACCAAGCTTAATGCTTTTTAAATCTTAAATTCATAATATAATTCAAATTTACAATAGTTTACATATGACACTAAACAAATTACAATTTAAAAAATTTTGTTTAGTTCAGAGGATATTACATTCCTAATTAAATCATGTCTATTTTCTCTGAGTGTTGTAACACCATTTATAATTTTTGCTCTAATTTCATCTGACAACTAGCAAGATTCTAGAGTTAATTGATGCTCACAGAATATTGTGAATTACCTATACAATTTAAAAGTTTTATTTGTTAGCCTTGTACACTATTAATTTTCAGTAACCAGAACTGTACCTAATCAAACCTTGTGAACAATGCTTAATGTGACACACAAAAAGATTTAAAAACCACAAAAATTTAACTTACGGAATAGGCTTCGGATGCGACTAGCTCCTACACCAACAAACATCTCATCGAATTCTGATCCAGATGCATAATAAAACGGAACATCAGCCTCACCAGCTACAGCCCGTGCAAGAAGAGTTTTACCAGTGCCAGGTGGCCCAACTAAGAGAATACCTAAAAAGACCAAAAAAAGACATTTTTTAACTATATTGGTTAAGTTTTAAAGACTAAACTTAATGTATCTTTCTCAGATGAGAGAAGATCCAACAGAATTAAAAAAATGGGTGACAGGAAGCTATTAACTTTAAAGAAATACCTTTATAGAAACAGTTAAAGGAGGCAAAATGGGATGGGGGAGGAAGACAGACCTAAAAACCTCCAGGCCACATAAAGTTCTACTCAAAAAGGCATTAACACAAATTATACATAAAATATTCTACTTTGTCACTAAATGTAACACAATATTAAAATATAATGTTGGTATTTTAGTATACCATCTCTAAGAGGTTTACTTGGGACTTGAAAGAAACACCAATTCTTAACCCTGTAACTAAGGCTGCTAACAGTTATATACATCGGTTTCATTTTTGAAAGGCTTTTTGTCTGGAACCTACAGTTCACTGCTTTGCACTGTCTTAACTTATTAGCCCTAATGTTAATACTGAATTTCTACCAAAGTTAAGATGTATCCAGGCATCCATGTTTCTTCTATGTGAATACCTCAGATAGATCAAATTTTCTGGGGGAGGAGTAGACAGTAATGACCAATTTTTACATACGGGGAACTGCAGGTAACACAGGAAGAGTCCAACATTAACCACCTTAAACTCCACTTCCCCCACCCCCAAATACTTCAGTCAAGGGTATCCTTTCCTAAAGAAGCTTTCACAATTCTCTTGGAAAATTCATTTACTCCTCAATCATTTTAAACAAACAAGGACATCCACTACCTGCCCAGGATCTTTCCGAGATACAAACTCAATGCAACAGTAGTGTTTAGGCCCATTTGGGTTATATACTTCTTTGATCCCCTAACTAAAGGAAAACATATTCAGAAGCCAGACTGTAAATTAGTCATGCAGTATAGAACACAGCTTCAAGGTAGCCACAACTACATATTATTTTCACTTCTGATGAGCAACAATTCTTACCTTTTGGAAGTTTACCTCCCAGCACAGTAAATTTGTGTGGGTTTTTCAGAAATTCCACAACTTCTTGCAATTCCTGTTTAGCTTCTTCAACCTACACATTATAAACATACCACACAATACAGCTAAGCATTTATAAATTCCTGTATCTTTTTCTGTAGATAAGTTTTGCATTAGAGACTAAGTGTCTAATTGTGTATTGATCAGAAATACACAACAGAAGAAGAACATACAAGTGTACCACAGAATTTGTGTGGAGATTGAGTGTCAATGAGTTTAACTCAATCTGTTTCCTAGAGCTGTTGACCAAATCAGTAAACACTGAAGTTAACAATACTGAAGGAATAACCAAAGAGTTCAAGACCAGATCTGTCCAAAAAAGATAAATGCAAAATCAATTAAAAATTCTCCATCAAGATCATCTAATTAGCTAAAAAGTTACTAATTCTATCTATTTTTCAAGTGGAAGGAGAGGGAGAGGTCCTCATTTTGCCACTGACAGCTAAAGAACAGTTGAACAGAAAAATTAACGCTATTCCAGCAGCAGTGACCTGTCCACTTCTTTCCGGGAATCTCTGTATCTCCTGTCCTAATACCAGATACCTGAAAGAGATGGTACTAAGGGAGTGTCGCGGGTTAGGGCTGGGCCGGCCACTAAAATGTGGACAGATGCTCTCTACGCTCTAAATGGGAAGGAAAAGGGAATGAGGCAGAGAGACTTAGAGGTTAGAAAACTGAAACACCTTTAATGAAACAATAATAGAAATAATAGTTAAACGATAAAAATAAAGAACTACATATAACTATAAATAAGTCCAGTATCACACCTGACTGCCCCCAACAGCAATCCCCACTGATGCTGCAGAGCAGGCGGCACTGGGGAAGGCCCAGGCTCAGCAGCAGCGGGGAGCTGGACATGAGAGCTGGATTCAGGAACTCAGGATCCGGATCAAAAGCAAGAGATGGGACAGAGCCCTCCTTGGACGCCGGTCATTGTGCAAAGAGGCCTAAACTCTCGTGATCATTCAATTTATACTGAATTTGACGTACATGGAATGGAATACTCTTGTTGCTCACCTGTCCCGTCTATTACCCACTGGAGGTGCAACCTTTTACTTCCTTGTAACCCCTCTTACTACCCGTCACCCCCAGCGTGGCACACAAGAGCCAGCAGCGGCCTTGGTCACTACAGGAATAAGTATCAGCAAGAGCCTTTCTGCATCCCAGTCCCAGGCAGTAACTGTAACCATCAGGTGTTATCACTGCCAGTAGCACACACTGTCTGCACAAACATGCTGCTGACCTCAGAGCATGCAGCCTTTTAGAAGAGACTGAGCTGGAAAGTAAAAATCACTGAACAGAATCGATTTTGTTTAGCTCAAACCAAGACAGGAGAAATGATCAAATGGTATTATCATCTTCTCCTACTGGGCAACTTCTGCAAAAAACAAATTAACATGGGTACTTACTGCCTTTCGCTATTCTTGCCTTCATAAATGCAATTCAGCAAGTCGAGAGTGCATCTTTTACAAGGTATTAAATGCCACAGATATAAAATAGTACAAGAGTTGTTAAAATCCTCCTTGATCTTGGAGTAGTCTATAAAAGGCTTCAGCTCATACAAAGACTTCTTGAACAGAGTAAGACATTCTTTAGGCTCACAAAGACTTCTTGAACACATTCTTTAGGCTCACAAAGACTTTTTGAATAGAGTAAGACATTCTTTAGGCTCACAATGACTAGTTAAGCAAGAACTCAGACACTTTACTTTTGAACTTACCCCTTTTACATGTTCGAAGGTGACATTTTTCAGCTGGATTGGATCAACTGCTGCATCAAAGATACTCGATGTTCGAAAGCGTACTAATGGCAAACAGCAGATGATGAACAACAAATTTACACAAGGTCATTTCATTCCAAACCTGAAATTTGCACTTGAATGCATACCATTAAAGACTTTACACCTGCTCTTTTAAAAGGCTATGTTTCCACTCACAACTGTCCAGCAAGAAAAAAAAAAAAATCTTTAAAATCATTGCAATTACTTCAGTGATGTAAATGTTTTTTAGTCACTTTTAAAACAGAAAGCCCTGCATCCAAAAGCACGTACACAAAGCCAGAAGAGTTTGTGCACAAACCCTGACTTTCTTGAGCCGGGTCATAACTTAAGAAGTTGAAATTCTCCATTTACATCAGCTTGGCCTTTGACTGTTCCACTACTTCCAACATATTTCTTAAGATGACAATTTAGTCATGCAAGTACCTAGTTGCTATAACCTAGGCTGCAATTACAAATAAAAGTCAAACCATTTTGCCTACTGCTAACCTAGATAATGCCATCATCTGAACTCAAAGACACATAAATAATGGGTAAATTGTATGACCTTCTCTGATTCCCTGCAACTGTTAAAATCATTATACAAACAAACGACTTTGTCTCCATAGCCAAAAGCAGTAAATAACTCTTCTCGTTCATTAGTACACTGAAATGTTATCCTAAAAGAATCATAATGTCAAAACACATTTGTGCTAAACCTGTTGGAAGAAACAACACTGGTAAAATAGTGTAGTGAAAAAAGTTAACTAACCAGCATCAGAAAAGGAACCTTTCCCAGGTAAAAATGATGAATATATAGCAAGATAAAAACAAAGAACGAAGAGGAAGAAAGAAAGCAAACGTGATCTTCTTAAAGAATCTGTAAAAGAAAATAAAACCAAGTTTTAATATAGACTGAAATAAACTACTTTCTGAATAAAAAGATGAAATACGTGAATTAAAACAACTTACCAAGTGTTTTTTGCAGGAATACCTGTGCTTTCAAAAAGCCTTCTGCAAAACCAGTTTTGAAAGCCTCCTGGTGTGCCTCAGGGATGTTTTTTGTTTTCATTAGCGTATCTAAGTTTTCAACATCAATTCTTCGCTTTCTCAGGATAAAACCCTAAAATATTTTCCACATCAGTGTTAGCATACACTAAGTTTTGATACACAGTTAGCTTACTATGTGGCTAGCATGGGTAAGGGGGAAAAAATTTAAAAATGCATTTAATACAGGTGCTACAGGGTTAGACAATACAGGGCAATAGCTTAAGTGTGGAATCACAACGACTCCAGTAGGGTCACCCTGATTTTCGCTGAACAGGTCAGGATCACAGAGCTCTCCTGCACCCCAGTTCCAAACAGAAAACTCAGCCTGAGACAGATTTGTTCTCAGCTAGGTTTGTAGGCTAAAATCAGTGGCAGCTATTAGCTTAAGGTTTTTGCTTCATGAAATCAACTTAAATTACTTCCAAATCAAGTATCTTTGTACGTATAGTCTTGATAGAGCTTGATCAAACACATCTCACATGGCCTTTCAAATTTAAGAGCAGCACCGCATGGAGCTAGCTCTAGTTTGTCTTAATCCATGGTACATTAAGTCCACAGATGAAATAAACCACATATGTCTAGAAGGAGGAGGGACTTCAAAGCTAATTGACACAGACAGCAAGATCAAATGTTAGCTCAGTCAGTTGAGCATGGCGCTAACAACACTAAGGTCGCGGGTTCGATCCCCGTTCGGTCCCCGTGTGTTGCTCGATCTAGTTGAGAGGTGGCGTCCCTGGCAGCAGGGAGGCTGGATTAAAATGATCTCTAAGGTCCTTTCCAGATTAGGCCATTTTATGAAATGCTTTAATTAGCCTGATTTCTATACAAGCAATTAGAAGCAAAGAGTACCTAGGTTAACTTGGCTTTGTTAAGTGCTTTGCTACCCCAAGCCTGGATAGTTATCTGCTGAATTAGAAGTGAGTTTGTAACCCATAAAAATAGTAAGTTTAAATTTTTTGTATCTTAAAAATGTAGTAGCCACAAGTCTATTCTTAAAACATTAACCACATGCTGAATTGCTTGAAAAAATACACATTCTTCTATGTTAAACTAGCTGTACTTCTGCTTAATACTTCATTTGACTCCAAGCCATAGTTCACAAAGACACAAAACCAAAATACTAAGAATTTTATTTCTAGAGTTTAAAACTATTTTTATACTCTGAAACTACTCTCCTAAAAAATTCAAATAATTTTTACATTGATGACACGTGAAGCAATCCTGTGTAGTAGTAAGAAAAACAGTTTATCATTATTAGAATCATAGAATCATAGAACAATTCAGGTTGGAAAAGACCCTTGGGATCATCGAGTCCAACCACTGACCCTACACTACAAGTTCACCCCTAAACCATATCACCCAACACCCCATCTAAATGACACTTGAACACATCCAGGGATGGCGACTCAACCACCTCCCTAGGCAGTCTGTTCCAGTGTCTGACCACTCTTTCCATGAAGAATTTCTTCCTAATGTCCAGTCTAAACTTGCCCTGTTGCAACTTGCAACCATTCCCCCTGGTTCTGTCCCTAATTACCTGTGAGAAGAGACCAGCTCAAACCTCTCTACAATGTCCTTTCAAGAAACTGTAGAGCATGATGAGATCCCCCCTCAGTCTCCTCTTCGTCAAACTGAACAGACCCAGCTCCCTCAATCGCTGCTCATAAGGTCTGTTCTCCAGGCCCTTCACCAGCTTTGTTGCCCTCCTCTGCACTCGCTCCAACACCTCGATATCTCTCCTATACTGAGGTGCCCAAAACTGAACACAATACTCGAGGTGCGGCCTCACCAGTGCTGCGTACAGAGGGACAATCACTTCCACTTGCTCAAGTTTCAGAATTAAGAATTTTTTTCACACTAGTGAAACAGAACACCCCTGGTAAATTGTGGAGGTTCAGTCAAGAGAAAGAGATAGTGTGAATAAATCCCAAACAACTTCATAATGTTATCTGTATTTACCTTCAAAAGTGAAGAAAGTGTATTTCTTGTTTCTGTGAATTGTTCAGATGTAGACTGCAGACGTCTTGCTCTTGATCTCAAAGTTTTAAAGTTTCGTGATTGTACGTAAACTTAAAGCAGTAAAAATAAATAAAAAAGTTAAAAACTATCCACTGCTACTACTACAAAGAATAAAAAAAGCCTAAGAAACTTCAGAAACTATTACATGAAAGACACTATTGTGACTGAACTGAATGTAATCTTCCTGACATAACCACAGTAGAAACTGAAAAGAATTGCAAACTGCAATCTGTTTAATGTGTCTGACCAAAAATAAATAAATAAAAAAAATCAACCAGAAAACTGTATGAAAGACTTCTCTGGATCAACCAGTAATAAACTGGAAAAATAAATCACTAAATTTTAGTACTGTAGATGGAGAGGTATGTGGTCATGAACCACATTTGCAATTTGAACTTGCAAACAAGCTTCTTATTGTTTCTTAAGATATTCTTCACATATAATTTTTTGTTAAAATAACTGGGATTTCACATTGTGAATTATAGATCACTGGCTAACCCTACTACAGTCTCGGGGATCAGAAGAGATGTACAGTTGAATTAAATCCAGACAGGCTCACAACCATGAAACGTTCAGGAGCTAGGAAGAAGGATGAGAATGAAGGTTCCCACTCTAAGATTAGTTTTGTTTAAAAGCTCAGCCCTGAAGAGATCTGGAACAGCCCAGGTGCGCTACTAACTTAGAAAGGTACTTCCGGAGGTGATCTAGTCAAAGCCCTGCTCGAAAAAGGTCTAACTTGAACATCAGATCAGGTAGCTCTGGATCTCACCCAACTTAGCTTTGAAAGTCTCCAAGGACAAAGATAACACAACCTCTACAGATACTCTCTTTCAGAACTAAGCCAGTCTCATTTTGAGTATTTTCCAGCAGGAATAAATTGCAATTTTTGCCTCTTCTCGAAGGTGTACAAGAGAAGGGCAACTAACGTGGCTCCAACAGCAATTAGATCACTCCTTGCCTTCTCTTCTACTAACTTTAAAACTTCAGATCCTTCAGCTTCCCCTGTATGTTAAATGCTCAAAAATCTGCATCCTTCCTTGTGGCCCATCACGGGGCCATCTCCATTTTGTCAGCATCTCCCTCTCAACCATGGCACACAAAACCAGACAGTATGTACCGTCAGAAGAACTGAATAGAGGACAATACCAGAACTTCCTGAGCTCCTGATTATGCTTTTGCCAATGCAGCCCTGTTGCCACCCATCATACATCCAGGAGTAGTTTAAATCAGTCACCAAACCCCTTAGTTCATCTGGATGAATACTAGACTAAATGTATTTATCGATTCAAAAGCAGTCAGCTTTTAAGCATCTCTTAAGCATACTGACATATCTGAACCTATAGTTACACCATGTTTACTAACTTAATCTAATGGAAACATACTATACAAATGCAAAAATAATTCAATTATTTAAGGTGTTAATATCAATATAAATTTCCTCCTGGAAGTTTACTGGTATTTCCCCGAGTGATGCCTCAAAGACAAAAGTAGAAATACCTTCCCAGAATAAAAGATCCTATAGAGATAAAAATAGTGTAGTTTATCATTCTATACCTGGCCAAGACCGGACATCTGAACAGAAATGTTGTAGGGGATTAGGATGCTGTCTGTACAAACAAGATGAGCGTAAAGCGCTGAAAACATCCACGAAACCTGTAAAAAGACACAGCAAAGTGTAAATACACCCTATATGAAATGGCACCTAAACGTTACATCTTGCATAGGTTGCTTTTTCTTTCTTAAGTATTAATTCTATTTTACAACGGTCCTTCAGGCATCTGTAATTAAAAAAATTAACTATTACCACTAAAACAGATCATTAACTTCTTTGCATTAACTTCCATCAGGCATTTCGCAATATACCAGAATATTTTCTAATTAAAACTTGCAAAAAATATTAGTACCCAGCATCTTGAATTTGAAGCTGTGTCTAGGAGGGAAAACTCTGCACATTAGTACAGACTGGATAGGAAACCAACAACTTTCATGAAGCTGAAGGACAAGCACTCAACTAATTGTTCAGTTTCAAAGATTTTAAATACCATATTACTCATGGCCATTTTAAAACAGACTATGTAGAATGTATGAAAATATTTTAAGCTAAGTCTGCTTCATTGTACATTCCTTGTGCACTACAGAAACAAGAAGAAATAAATACATAAATAAAAGAGCATCACAGTGAAGAAGTTATTACCTGATACTACTTCAAGCACACTATAGACTGCAAGACAAGAGGACTGTCATTTATCTGTGGTTTAATCACCGAAAGCGCAAAGAACTCATCCTCAGTTCAGAAAACTGCCTTTGGGCTAGTTTTTTTATTTTAATATATCTCGCATCACAATGCAGTTTTTTTTTTCCTCCAGCCTGGAGATATTATTCTTACAATCTTTATCCCAACCTCAACACTACATAGATGGTATCTCAAATGTCAGCTAGATGCTTCCTTTTCCAACACATTTCTGAGTCTCTACCATGGCCTTGCTTCCTGTACTTTAGACTAATCCAAACAAAACTTCTTTAACTGTAAGGAACTGCTCTTGGTTTATTTCAGCAATGAAATAGTCTAAATGGATGGTTAACAGTTTACCACCCTGAATTCCTTTCTAATGTTTTCGTATGTTGCTTCAAATAAAAAAGTAATAACTCAATGTAAACCAGAGATGTTCACAACTGTGTTACATTAGCAGATTAGCAAAATCTAATTGATTCTATTTGGTGGAACAAACTGGTGAAAAAAACTCATAGCTTGGGCTCATCATTAAGAGACAATGCATCTGTACTACAGCCAAGTTCAGACAAGTTTAACAGCAGCCAACTGCAAATCTGAATTTGAAGAAACAATTCCAAAATCTACGCTGTATTGTCAAAATTTCCCAAGATTTAAAAGCACAGCTCTAGAGACAAGATGCATATACAAGTAAAAAAAAAATTAGTACTCTTTCTAACAGAGATTTTTAAAACTATGAGTCATCTACAAAACAAGAGAATAAAGTAAAGAGTAATTGTGTTCACCTTTAAAAATCTCTTATCAATTCCCATTATCCCTTTACTCTGAAACATACCATGCTTATTTTCAAAAAAGGACTCAGCAGAGATGTACGACGTATGCCACTGTGAAGAGACTTTGTTTTCTGCACAGTAGCCAGGAAGCAACCTGCTCACCAGCTCTTTGAAGTGGCCAGCTTTCAAATCAGACAATCCCAAATCTCGCAAATTAAGTACAGACTGCAAAACAGAAATAAAGGGACAACATTTCCTTCAGATTACCTTAGGGAAAAAAGAATAATTGGGTTAACTTGCTGGCTTGATACAGCATCTACATCTCACAGATGAGAGTGAAATAAAAAAAACCAACTTCTAAATGAAGATAAATTAATTAAAGGATATGATTAAAGAAATATTTGCTACTGCCAATTCAGAATAACTTTCCCAATTGCACACACTGATATTTTTGTTGTCATAGTATATTTATGACAAGCACATTTTCTTCCCAATTCAGTCTTTTGCTATCCTAGCAGCTAGGGTATACTGCTTCTTGTCCACTTACACTCAAAATAAGTACGAATACATTTTTAAACATAATTTGACTATCACACATAGTTTAAGTGAGTACATTAAGCCTTCCTGCTTCAGCTTAACAATTGCTTGGAAAACTACCCAAATGCTATGGCATGGGAGAAGATTTTAAAAAAACAAGAAAAAAATAACATTTTGTTTGTTCCTTTGAAATATGTTACTACTTGCAAATACAAATTTAACCTCACAGCAGAGGCTTCACATTCTCAAATGATTTTCCCCATTTTAATAGTTCAACTTAATACATGCAGTTCTCATATTGAATAATGTCAGTATTTGCTGATTTTAAATTTGAGCTTAATCTTCATTTAAGCTGAGGTTTGTGATAGTCTAATCAACTTGCTTTAAGAACTTTCTTTAAAATTACCTTAAGAGAGATTTTTTAAATTATTATTTTTACAGTTTTACGATGCTAGAAGGAAGCAAAACAGGTGTGTGATGAATTAGTGAAAAGTATCAAGGTGAAAAAAACTCTGTATTTAAAGGAGACCAGATTCTCTTACTGAGAAGAAAGACAAACATAGAACTGAATAAATGCAACACACTTATATTCATTCAATAATCAGGTCATCTACTGAAATAAATTTTTAACATCAGAAGCAAATAAAGAATCACAAAAAAACCCCTCTAAACAAACCAACAATGGAACCACAAGACAAGGCGGACTAGTACAATCCATGTTGATTTCCAAATTTCTGCAGCTAGGAGAGTCCATATTTTTCCTCTCAAACATTTTCTTAGTTGTAAAACTTTCAAGAAATCAGTTGAAAGAGAAGTGGCAAGATCTAATACTACTTAGCACTTTCTGTGTATAGGTTTTCAATGCAAAGAACAAAAAATACCTAGTGACATATATTTTAACAGAAAAATTAGAAACCGGGAAATACGCTGTTGAATCTCTCAAAACCCCTCAACACACTTTAAGTTACAGTCCATCTTCTTACAAGGAATAACGAAATAAACTTTGTTAGAACTCAGAGAGTGAAAAGACAGTAAGTGATTTAATGGGAAAGCTATTGTTACTTTAGAACACGAAACATTAAATTCAAAAAAGAAAGCAAATCCCCTCCTCATTTGCAAATGACTAGTGAGACAAGTACTAGCTTTTTCTCCTTATTAACAAAATACTGTATTTTTGTAGAATCCTTACTGCCAAAGCACCCACTGACTGAAGTTCTGTCCAAAAGTTACACTCTACGAGCTAACATTCTGTTAAGTTTTGTTTTATAAAACAAATGTGGCTAGTCTAACTCATATTATTCAGATTGAATTCAGCTAAAAGCAAACTGCCACTTTTTCCAAATCCTTTTCAGTACCTCACTCTTCTGAGGATCATGCTCTGGGGAGGTGTCCCTCTGGACAGGCTGTGCAGATGCTGTGCTGGCAGCTGTGGTGGAGCTTTTTGGTGAATGAAAGGCATTGATAAGGTGACTCAGAGGAACGGTAGCCTGGGTGGGAAAACAAACAAGCAAACAACTACTTAAGTTTGTTTAAATTGTCTAAACACATCTCCATTCCAAATCCTGACATGGATACGCCCATCTTGTACACTGCCTTTTAACTGAAGACATCATAATAAACCATGTGAACTTAGCATCAAGGCCACAGTGTTAGCCAATATATCTATGTAAAGAAAAAAGAAAGTTTAAGTATTCATGACAGATTAGAAACTCAAAAAGCTTGGAAGAGTGGAAAAGAAAGAGGTCACGTTTACTGGTTTTGAAATATAAGCATGGTTTAAAGAACATAATCACTAGACTTGCAAATACACAAGTAGGTGTAGATCATCAACACTTAGGAGATGCAAAGAATGCCCTTGATATACCCTTAAGACAGTGTTTAGTTTAAAAAAAAAACTAGACAACTTATCAATTGTTCTCAGCTGAAACAGCAGGAAAACAAAATTGCTACTACACTAGATACTTACTTCAGAATATTTTTTTTTCTGTATCACTTGTTTACCATAATAGGTACATGCTGTTGCAACCAGATGACAGAAGACTAAGGATTGTTGTTTTCTGACAAATATTACAATCATTTCATGCAAAAAAAAAAAACAAACCACAAAATATTGTGCAACTGAATGTCTTTTTCCTTGTAGCTACCAGCCCTCCATCACAGTCAATTAACTTATATTCCAAATAGGTGTTTTCCCCCACACAGCAAAGAAACACACACAATCCACATGGGAAGAAAGAACTAGAGCAAACGACTTCTGCACTGAAAAGTCTGCAAGTTGACACCATCTCTTGAAATGTTTAAAACCTCTTTTCTCTTCTTTACAAGTATTCTCTTAAAATAATTATGAGCCTGTCTTGGCACCCACGGAGTCAAAACTAGATAACCACTCCACAAAGATTTCACAACACAGGCAATGAAGAGATGTACATAAACTGAAAAATAATACTAAATAAGGTAGATAATTTCAGACTTTAATATGAGGTATTAAAACATTGCAAATTCTAGATTATCCCTGGACAGATATCAAGGCAATAGATCTCTTCAAGGTGGTTTCTTTTGAACTTATTTCAAGGGGAAGCTCAGCAACTGCTTTCAAATAGCATCGAATCATGGGGATTTATCAACATCCTAGCAATTCAGAGATCACTGTTCTTAAGTACTACTAACTCCTGTATTATTTTCCAAACACCACCTATTTTCATCTATAAAGTGGTACTTTTATAACTTGAAACATCTGTACTTTTCCTGCATTACACATATTATCCCCAAAAGTTTCCTTTACATTTTCTTCCTTGGGATCCCACTTTAGCAACATACCGAAGTACCAAACTAACCTATACAAAGCACATACATCACAGCCAAAGCTGCAGTTCAGCAGCTCAGAGAACCAGTACGGAGGCTCCGCTCTAGCACATGACTCTGACTATTGTGAATACATAGTATAAATAATTCCAATACTTCTAGAACTCCCCAGTGTTGTTACTATCACCAGGGAAGAGAGCTGGGGGGCAACTCTGGGTTCTGGAACAATACTCGACTGCAACACCTGACTGAGCCTCTGCCTATGAACATCCTTCCACAAGAACTTAAGTCTCTGTGTTGACTAGACAGAAGATCAAGAGAGACAACGCTGTGACACATGCAAAGTTTATCAGAATTAACTGTCTAAAGTTATAATTATAACGCCGGGAGTTTGTGGTAAAACCATAAGGCCTCCAGAGGACAAAGCCAGCAGCCCAACCACTAACCAAGCTTTCATCCTGCCTTTCCCACTATGAAAAGGTGGAATGCCACATTCCTAAAAACACCTTTAGAAGTTCTGTCAGTTCACTACACCAACAAAAGCAATTAACACATTCTCCACACCTGGAAAGAGCAACCAAATGCCACTGTGCAATAAGACTATCACATACTAACCCCTCTAACACAAAACACAAAAATAACACCACTGGTGCAGATCAATGCCCATGAAAACCACTAGTCCCGTCCAACTCGCTATCTAACAAAGGTGCCTCCCCAGTTGCACCCAGGCTGCTCTATGTAATAAACGACTGAGCCAATTTTCTTCCACTAACTCTTTTAAGTAATTTCTTTTGGGGTTTCACAAGGACGGGTGACAATTAGCCGTTTCGTTCCAGGTGTAATATCACCCTCCCATCTTGCTTTCACTACAAAACCAGACACTAAAAAGCGCCACCAC
>NW_009736999.1:0-14575 GCF_000703405.1 Apaloderma vittatum
CTCTCCTCTCCTCCCCTCCCCCTCTCCTCTCCTCTTTTTCTGCTGTTTTGGAGGGAAGCTCTTTGTAACCTGAAATCCAAACCCCAGCCCATCACTCTGCAGAGATGCTCACACTTCGCAGTCGGAGGGAACTGCTGCTTTACATCACATTTTCTGCCTGGGGCCACCCACAGAATGATCCTCTGTGAGCATTTAGGAGGAGTTTGGTCGTGGAGAAAGTTCTTCCCCACCACTAATAACTGGATCACTTAATGCCCAGAAGCACAATGATGGGCACCATCCCTTCCCGCACACCAGGCTCACATCCTGACCCCACTGACATCATGCCCTGGGTACCTTTCATCCTGCTTTCATTTATTACTGTTCCTTAATCTAATCCATAAATTTCTTAATCTTTCTTCTTCCTCCGCAACAGCTTTGTTTTCTGACCTGCAGTATGTTCGTATCATGCATTTATGCCCCTGATTTTCTTGTGCAAATGCCTCTTCTGTTTACAGCGGGTCCACAGTAAATCAAGCCTCCAGCTGCAAACATGGGAAACCTGGGGCTGCAGCGGGAAACTCGGGTCCTTTCTCCCTCCCTCGGCGTTTGCCTCTTTTATATCTGCAAATCTGTGATCTTGCCTTAGAAGAATCTGCAATGACTCATTGCCTCTCCTGGACCTACTGCCAATAACACAGTTAGCTATAACCAGTTAATTAACTGGAAAGCCTAATTACTTAAAATTCAACCCTTTCCTGGGATTTTGCTGTTGCAGGAGAATGCCAAATAATAACTGTGCTTTTCAATATACCCTCGTTTTATTTTTCTTGGGGAACATACAAAAGTTACGTGTAAATATTTCTTTCTCCAGTGAGTACACTTTATTATCCCTTTTCCTTTAGCTTTCGTTAAAAACTGCTCCCACCCCTTCTTTAACTCGAACATATAAATAAATAACGCCTGATTCAAACGACCTCAGCCATAAAAACCTGCTTGAAAAGAATCTCAGGCAACTACCACATCTGGAATAATAGTCAACATATTTTAGAAAGAGACTTCATTTTTCTCACACAGGATACTAAATCATGATGGCTCCATGTGCCAAAAATAACACGGTGGGATATGACTATGGGAGGACGTGAACCTATAATGAGGTTCAATAAAGTACTAATCTTATGGGGTAATGCAATCTGGTTTGCTTTTCTTACAAAAAAAAAGGGAAAAAAAAAAAGCCTCTGTGTGTGCGTGTGCGCGTTCATACACACCGGTGTGATTTTTACATGGGATTCTGGTGTCTTCTTTCAAACTTTCCCTTCTGTTTTGCAATGCAAATAAATATTTCAGAGCTCATTAGGTTTGTCCCAAATTAGCCTCCTTCCAGGAAGGATGACAGATTCCTCTCACCCCATCATTTTGACGCAGGGACAATCTACTGTTGTAAGAGAGGAAAAGCTTCCCCATTTACTGAGCATCTCCAGAGATGACCAGCAGTGCGGCACAATTTCTTCGGGTTTGACACGCTGCCTTTTGCTTCAGTTCATCCCTAGTTAGAAAATGAACCCATGATTACAGGGCAGGGTATTAAAATAATTCCTGAACTTGAGAAAATAAAAAGTAAATCCCTTTCTGCACCACGGAGTTGGGGTGGAGAGGGACATGACAACAGGAGTGAGAAATATGGGACAAAACTAACCAAACTGAATTGCAGAAAGCTCTGTCTGATGCTGAAAACCTGTAGTCCAAAGTTTCTAGAGGGAAAGGGAAAAAATCTTATTTTTTCAGGTAATTTTCTCTCCGTAGCGGAGGAAGACCAAGGGGGCTGTTTGGTGCCTACCAAGAGATGACAGATTTTTTTCCCCGTTTTTCTGGAAACCCATTTCCCTGAGAATATCCCACACTACCCCATGTCTGGATCCTCCAAGGTCCTGCTGGGCAGCGGGTAGGATCTCTGGCCTGGGAGGACAGTGTCAAGGTGGTCCCACACAAGCCCAGGGTGGAGAATCCCACCTTCCTCTTCCTCCCCCTCCCTCGCAGGTCCCACAGTCCCGGTGGAGGAGGCACTTTGCTTCCAGCTGATGTGGAAACAGCGCAATAGCTTGGCCAGGTCACTCTGCTAGGCAGAAGCAGAGATGGGAATCAAACTGAAATCTCTGGAGCCCCATCTAAGACATTAGCGGACATTTTTAGCTTGCAACATTCTTCTTTCCCTTCTCTGACTTTATCCCTGGGAGGCTGGTAAAAATGTTATCCAGGACTTGTGTCTGTTGTGACACAAGAGTACACGACACACGGATCCTCTGACTCGAGTAACTCTGTCCCACGCGGCTTTTGTCAAACATAACTCAACATTTTCCCTGACATCTTCATCGCCAATACAGTGCCAGCTCTTCTGAGCAGCTTATTCACTACGCTGTAAATAAATCTACCTTCAACTGATGTATTTTTTGCCATGTAATCAGTCTGCTTTCATAAAAAATCACCTCTTGGCATTCATTCACATGTGCCTTACAAATGTGCACACTGCATTGAGTCAGATGGGTGGAAAAGATATTTTTTTTCCATATGGATCCCAATATACCATAAAAGGTTTTCTCCTGCCCCCTTCTCCCCTCCTCGCAGTCTCTTGAGGGTGTAGCAATTGAAATCTGATGAGAAAATGAAAGAAATGCTTGGTGTTCATATCTTCCAAGTAGTTTTCCAGAGTCCTGCTGCTGAGAGGCACATAAATCGTTAGCAGCACTCGAGTGACATTGTTACCTGGATATACAAACCCAAACATGCTGAGTTTCTTGCTACTGGAAAGCTGAAAGTATTGCAGCCACATAAATGCCTTTATCACTCAGGTTAGGTTTAACTGGAGGAGGCATTTTGGTGCTGGGTGATATCCAAACCCACAACGGCATCGCCCAGCCCTGGATGTGCTTCCAGCCACGCCGGCGCACGGGCAGCACCCCAGGGGATGGACTTGATGATCTCAGAGATCTTTTCCAGCCTCAACAATTCTGTGATTCTGTGAAGCAAGGGTGAGACCCCCCATCAGCGGGTGCAAAGGACACTGACTGGTGGCTGCCCGCTGCCCTCAGGCACCCTTCCTGAACCCTGGCTCCAAGTGGCAGGGGACACAGCAGCCAGCAACAGCCTTCTCTGGGCTAATAAACCTCCAAGGTCCAAGGAGATAAACTAGAGATTTATTAAGCACTGAAGGTTTCCTGCAAGCATCCTCCTAGCACGTGGTCTGGTCTGACCTGGCCTCCTGACAAACATGACTTTGGTAAGCAAAATGTCTAAAAATGACAAACCCAAAGGCCTCTGAATAGTCCTACAGATAGTTCAAAAATAGGTGATTACTGTTAGGAAAATATTATCCAAATCATTAATTTCCTGACCCAGATTTTGAAGTCATACTGTTGATCCAAAAAACAAAGCCCTTTAAAAATATCCATCAGGTTACAGTGTGTGTTGAATACGTTTCCAGAAACCACGCTCAGCTCCGGGGTGTGGCATCAGCTGGAAAAGAGCCTAAATCTGCCACTGACTTATAATTTGTGAGTGACAGACAGCAGCACGCTCTGTGCAGCACCTCTGCTTTCCATCGCGGGCAGTTTTCACATCTCACACTCTCGAATCTGTCCCCTCCAGCAAACACAGGGACACTGGCTGATTCTGGCTGTTGTTCTGGGGAAGATGAGCATCAGGAGTGGGAATAAAACCCGTGTCTCCCCATCCCATCCTGCTATTCGGCAGCACGTTCTTACTCTGCCATGGAGCAGGGGGTCATGCAGCAGAAAAGAGGAAAACCAGTCTCCTTCCAGCACCTGTGGGGCACCCACTGGTACCCCACGGCATCTCTTCTCCTCATGGTGTGACACCTTCGTCACCGTAGGATGGCTCTTGAGAAAGAAAAGGGTTTGCTTCTGAGCAGAAGGCGGCAGCTTTCTCATGCTGCAGCAACCACTCCTGGCTTTCTGGCTCCATCTTCTGGAAATGAGACCAAATGGACGTTTATCAAAGCCTGAGCTTTTATAACCAGTTTTATAACAACGCCCTGCGTTGTGGGCCCTGCAATATGTCTGGCACAGGCAAATCCCTTTCATCATGCTTAAAACTTGTCATTAACTCTGTAAAGTGCCTCTGCAAGAAAAAAACCCTGAACATATGGCAAGGGGACATCGCAGTGGTTAAATGAAAGCCAGGCTGCGATTAAGGAGCAGTCAGATAAACTTTTCAGGGTTAGACCATGCAGGGTGACCGTGGGATTTTTGGATGGATCAGACATCATGGCCAACAGGGAAATAGCATTTTCTCTCTCCTTTTAAGGCCGTCCCTCATTCAGTATGGGAGAACAGGTGGATCCAAAGCGTAAAAGCCCTCTGGCCACTCAGTGGCCTTTCAGTGAGAATAATGAAGGAGAGAAATAGCTGAAAAAGGGATTGCAGAGCTTGGCTGAGCAGGCTTTAGTGCTGGGACCCCAGTGCCAGGCACACTGGACCAGAACTTTAACCTAGCCTCTCCAAACAAGCCAATTCAGCAATCCCAGCTTTCCAACACCAGCGGGCTGCTCGGCCTCAGCATGAGAAAGATGAGGCATCCCAAGCGCCCAAGCCATCAGCCCAGGCATTTTGGTGGCATTTCCCCCCCCAGTGCCAAGATGCTGCTATTCTCACCAAGTACAGACTGTACTGGGGCGTGCAGAGCCCAGGGAACCAAGATTCTGTCCCCGAAATGTTGGTGTCAGAATGACTACTGGGCTTGGAGAGCAGCGACAAAGCCTTTTCTCCCCCCTTTTAGGGTGCCAGAGCTGGGATGCGAGGGGGGTAGAGGGATATGGGGGGCGCAGGCAGATGTGCCCTCCTGTGTGCATCCCCAGAGCTGCCTGCAGAAAGCTGTTTAAGACACAGAAGAGTTTTCCGCTCTTTTATGCTCACGTTTTGTCCAAGCACGGGAGCACATATTTAAAAGGTTCAGGTCACTCCTTCGTTCCAGGCGTGCATCTTGCCTGCAAAATCTCTTTCAGATCCCCCTAGATTTACTAATTCGTTTCACGTGGCTGCTGTAATCTCACAAGAGCATTTTTTTTCCCCCTCTCAGGCCCGCGGCACCACGCACACCTGGCAGGAGAATTTTGTTGCATGTTCCTGGAGGAAAAGCCTTTCCCCAGTTCCCCTCCAGTGTATCTTTGTGCCGGAGGGTGGTGCTCGATCCCTGCTTTGCTGCCCTCGCTCCTGCTGCTGCTGAGTGTTGGGGCTGGTACCTGCGTGCAGGGAGCGGGGGTGCAGACCCCGGGGGGGGGCCCACCTGTTCTTCTTTCTGAAGCACCAACAACCGCTCGGAGTGAAGCATCTGGGGAATATTCAAGCTAAACTATTTGTTTTGAATGAGCACTCTGTGCCCCTGCAAAGTTGGAGTCCACTGAAAATTAAGGGATAAGTGACCTCAAATATGAGATGCTATTAATTTCCTTTATGCTACTTACTCTGAGCAGAGATTGCTGAGATTGGCCTGTAAAGTGTTTCTAAACTTTTTACTTTCTATAGTTCACTATATAGAAAGTAATGATCTCCTGCCTCACTTTAATCGAAACCTAATTTAGGATATATTAGGTACTAAATATCTTTAGGATTATTCTTCCAGGTTTGTAAAACTCTTGCACGGTTAAAAAGCTAAATATGACACAGGTCAGGGGATGAAGTTTTTCTTGCCCTTCGTGGGTGGAGAGTGATGATGGTGTCCTGTGGGATGTGCAGGAGCTCCCAGGAGCAGACGGGCTCCTTGGGCATCTGCTGGCCACAGGGTGCAAAGCTGTGGGGTGCAGGTCCCCCCTGCATTCCCCATCTCCTTGCAGCCCAGCAGCACAAGCTGTTTCTGTGGGATCAGAGTTGATCAAAGTTTGTCGGGAGCAAACTAGAATAACTGCAAATGTGGAAGCGCTTTTCCAGATTTCAGCTAAGGTAACGACAGACGGGCAGAGGAACTGACTTTTGGTGCCAGGAGCTGTTTCTTTCCCCTCCTAGCAGGTTTTCAGTGGCTCCAAGGACATCTCCATCACTCCCCAGCAGAGGCGAAAGCTACAATGTGGTCATGAAGCCTTATTATATGCATCAGAGTAATTAAGCAGATTGTTAACAATTATCCTATTAAAAAAGCGATTCTTACAGTGAAATAATTGACACCCCAAGCAAAGAGCAGTAGACTTCCATGGCTACACTTCTGCTACATTCCCTAGATGTTGATCCTGAGCCACCAGAAGAGACGCGTGAGTGAAGTGAAGCCGTGAGCGCTGATGCTCACCAGAATGAAATGCTGAAATTCCCAGAGATACCCCCAAAATGTGCACACTGAACTCCCAACTGTTTTAAATGGCTGTGGAAATCTAATCCTGCAGACATCTTGAGAGTCTCACCTCCTTTCCCCACTTCCTTGCCTCTCCACATATAAATCTTTGTCTCTGGGTTTCTGGTGTGTGACTTAGGATTGTTAAATGCTTATTTTGGCAACGCGCAGCCGTGAGATGTTTCAGCTTTGCCTGGAGCCTGGAGCAGGACTCTCTCCTTGGAGATAAGTTTAAATGTGAGGGACTTTGCCAGTAACTTCCTGGTAGAAATCACTATTCTCCAAAGCAGGACTCTTAAGGAAAATCCAGGAGGCCAATTTGGACATCTGTATGGTTTTTAACTGAGAAAATTGTAAACCATGGGATAGTGACCTGAGCAAACAGCAAAGCAAACCACAGATGATCTGATTAGTTTTCTGCCATGGACATTTTATCCGTATGTTCAACACAGAGTGAAAGACCATTCTTCAAAGCCCCAAACGTCTTTGGGGAAATCTTCTGTCATTAGTACCCATGGTGATGTCAGTCAAGCTGTACGGGCTCCCAGGCAGAGAAATCCATACCCTGTCCCAGCCAGCCTCTTCCACAGACGTGAGAGAGCACCTTTCTGCAGGATACTCACAGCAGATATGAATACATTGGTGAGCAAACATCCACTTGCTGCTGGAAGGCTCGTGGAAAGCCTCACTCCATCTCTTCCCTTCCTCAGGGTTCAGAGACTTTCCTCCTTCTTCTTCTTCTTCTTCTAATGGTGTAGTAGATTTGGTGGATTCCTAGGTGGATCTGGGAGTCTTGTAGTCTTGGAGAGAGATATTTGTTGATATGAAAATGCAAGTGTATTTAAACATTAATTCTGGTCATTATGAGTAGTAAGAAGAGGTAGTGAAGTATGAATACTGCATGTCTAGCACCTATGGTTCTATGATTATGTGTCTTTTCAGCACTTGGACATCCAAGTTTTTAACATCTCTTAGGCACGGTAACGTTACCCAAACCAGTGTGAAGTGGTCAGACTGCAGCCAGGTTTGTGCACCTCACGTATACAGAGATTGAAGGTTAAGCTTTTCAAGCTCATTGTGGGATGGCAATGATTCCATTTAGCATTTATTAAATTAAAACATCTTTCTGAATCCCCAGCAATCCTTTGGCCACGTAATAGTAGGCTTATATTTAACACAGGCAGCATTTGCAACGCGTAAACATTTTCAACTGTCAGGATCTGAAAATGTCTTGGGATTATTTCGCAGCCCTGCCTGGCTTTTCATCCACAAACCATGACCACAAAAAAGCACAAGAGAGAAGGGGAAAGGCTGGGCTTTGTGGGCTTGTAGTCACAGGCAACCTGGTCATCTTCCAGGATGGGCTTCCCTGAACAGGTTTGCTTTTTTCTTGAAGGATGTTATTTTACTCTTTACCAGCACCAGCTTCGCTTTTTCCTTTCTAGCTTGCCTTCAGAGACAGCTATTGCCAAATACTCAGGTCGGTGCATTTAACAGCTTGTTGCACGACAGCAGCCTAAGGACACCAACTTATTTGCAGAAGTTTTCTGCTTTAACTTTGCTCCCTTCACTAGTACCTCTCCTCCATCGTGAGGCACAGCTTTTAAGGACATTGATTTTTCCCATACTAGGAAAAAAATGGGTGAGAAATAAATCACAGACTCAAATTTCAGTGCCTCCAGAAGTCACTTGGTTCAAACTCAGCTTCAAAACCATGAGCCCGTCTCCTTTGTATGTGAGGGGAGGCTAGAGTTTGGTGTGGCCCCGGGAAGATCCCATTCTGACGGGCGCCATGACAATAAACACGTTAATTAAATTAATTAATTTAAAGGGGCAAAGGTTCAGTGGGCGGGTGGTGCTTTTGTATTTCCGAACCAGTTAACTCAGCTCAAATTCAAACCTGACCAAGACAGATCTGCTTTGACTAGCAAAACCCAGCGTACTGCAGAGAGTTAGCCGGGCTCTTTGTACGAGCCCAGCCCCTGCCAAGCCTCGGCGGAGGGGATGAGGCACGTCCTTAGGTTAACAGAAACCCAACAAGATCTCAAATTAGTTGGGGCTCTCTGTTCTTTTTGAAAGCTTTGGGAGAATTGCGATGCGCCGGGGCGCAGGGTGCTCTCCTTCCTATCTCTGAGCTCCATTGTGTGGGGGGTGAACAAAGCCAAGAGGTGTAATTTAAAGGTGCTGTGACCTCCCATGAGCAGCTCTCCCCATTGTGCCGCAGGTTTTGTTTTCTGTATGTGTTTTTTTTTTCTCCACTGATCATAAATATGCATGAATAAAAGAGCCAGGCGAGAGGAGGGGAGGGAGGGGGGGAGGGGGCTCATAACCAGCTTGGATAAAGTCCTTTTCTGAATTTTCCACTCTCGGCTTCCTGACGTCGAATGAAATAAGGGACCACACCATCGGATTAGCTCAGCCGGAGTTCCTATTTCCAATTGTGAAAGCAGAACCCTAGCATCATAACAATCATTATAATTATCACTTACAGAAGGGTCTTATCATATAACAGCTTCTTTTTATTCGAGATGGAGGGGAACTGAAGGGGGTTGGGGGAGATAATTCCAACCACAGGGGTTTGCGTCTTCATTCATCACTTTCCAAACAAGCCACTGGAAAATTGGAGTCCCTGAGCAATTTACAGATTACAGCTCTCTCCTGGTACAGGGACCTGTGCACGCACACAAACACACACACATACACGGTCGCTCCAGACATCAGACATAAACCAGGTACACCTTGGGCGACCATTGGAAAGGGGGGAAAAAAGAAATCCCCCCGCCCTATTTTTCTGCTCCAAACTCGGGCAGAAACGGACGTAACCTTCCTTTTTAAGCCTAGCAACTCCAGCCTGGCCGCACAGCTCCTCCTGGATTAATCTTTCTTTTTTTTGGCTCACTGAATTGTGGTCAAGGCCATTGTAACGTGAGTGCTGCCGGGGTGCGGATTGGCTGGAGGAGGCTCAGAGAGGCCCCTTTTCACAGGGGACTAATTGCTTTAGACCACCAGTATTTGGGAGCTACAGATGTCTTCCTTAATTTGCCTAGAGAGCACAATCGGCCCCATCTGTTGCATTTTTTTCCCCCCTCTGTCTCTCAAGTCGCCTTCTTCCCCCTGTCTGCAAAGGCCTAAATTGAAAACTCATCAAAAAGTAATACAAGAGCAGTTTGGCTGGGAAGCTGCTGCCGTGGGGCTTTGCCTTTAATAAAGGCCCCCCTGCTACTTTTACACATGGGCTGGGGAGCAGAGAAAGGAGGAGGAGGAAAGCAGAAACAACCCAGAAGAGAGGGGAAAAAAGGAAAAAAAAAGCTAAAAACTAACAGCCAGATGGGATATTTGGAGGTAGGATAATTTGATGTGTCATGGCTGGAGGAGAACAAGGGGCAGCCCCTTGTTTTCTGTGTGTACACACAACAAAATAGATGACTTGTGGAGAGGGGAAGGGAGAGGAGCTGGGGGCCGGCCGGGGGCTGCTGATCTCTACATCCCGGTCGATGACTTCCCTGGCACACACCTCTGGGCATGGAGGGAGATGGAGAGGGGTCAGGAGAAGTGAAGGGGGGAGAGTGAGGAGGCGAGCCTTTGCTTTTCTGCAGGGCTGGGAGGTTGTCTTGACCCGATGTTGTCTTGGACTATAGGTAGGACCTGGGCTGGGAACGCTGCTCTACACCTACCCATATCCAGGTAATCAGAGGAGAGTGTTGCTTTCTCCTTGCTGGATCAGTGCTCTGACTCCAGAGCATGTAACAGAGCTGCATGACCCTCAGGCTCTTCCTCATGCCAGCTCCAGGCAAGCAGCCTAGGCAGAAAGCAAGCACAAACCCAAGAAATCACTAAAATATTAATTGAAAAGGTTGTGGGGGAAAATACACCTAATCTTTGTTCCCAGCTCAGCCTCAGCATGTGCTGCCACAAAGAGGGTTGTAAAAACCCAACATTGCTTAACACAAGTAGAAATGACATTTCCTTGTGGCAAATTTGGTGCTGGTGCTGTATGGGAGGACATGGTGAAGGCACAAGCTGTCCCTGACACAGCTCATGTGCTTCATCTACACCCTTGCAAAAAGCAGTGACTGTGCTCACAGCCCTTGGGGGAAAGCATAAATGTCACCCCATCCCGTGCAACCCACAGTTTGCTTGAGCCCATTTCAGAAGGCAAGAGTCAAATAGGAATAAAAATCCCCCGGTCCCAACCCCATGGCATAGCCACAAGGACATCTGCCAACAACTGCCTGGGCTTGAAGAAACAGCCCATTTCATACTGAAGATTTCCTCTTACTGCCTTCTCTTGCCTTAAAATAATTGTGTTTGGTGCAGTAAATCGAAGAGAACGCGTGTGTTGGGGGGGAGTGGAGTAATTTGTTCTCCTTTATGCTAAAAGAAAAGAAAGCTCAAGTGATGGAGAAAGCCCCAGATATCCTTCTCCCACCCAGCTGGTTCCTGTGCTGGCCACCCTGGCTCCTACGTCTCCAGGGATGGGTGCTACAGTGGCAGGAAACTTTTTGGTCCCCCACTGCAGAGAAAGGCTAGGAGCTGCCTGTGCAGGCAGCACATTGCCCAGCAGCTGTTCAGGCAGTACAAATGAGAGGTGCTTCGTTACCGAGAGGTGCTTCGTTACCAAGCTCTCTCCTGAAACCTGAACCCAAGTGCCAGCGCCGCGGCCGTCAGCACTTGATCGATCATTCCCATTTCCTGGCTGTCCATCAGGCGTCTCTACCTTGAGTCCTCAGGAAGGTTTTGTTTAGATATTCAGTTATGGAGAAAGAAAAAAAATGTCCGTTTATCTTGAAGGATCCACTCCAAACAGCATAAGGGAAATCGCCACAGCAATTTAGTGCTACTGCTGGGAGTCCCGCCAGGACCTGGCTGTGGACTTGGGACCTGCGGGACAGAGCTGGCTGTAGGACAGCTTCCAGCCATCACCACCACCACTTCCCAACTCACTTACACCATCACCAGCTTCTTCTTAGCAGAGGTTTCTTAAAAAGAAGGGAAAACAGTGCTAGGCTTGCACCTCTGCCAGCTGAGATGCAGGCACGGGACAAGATGCTGCCCACAAGTGGGGTCCAGGAGCGCTCCCTGCAGCCCCGCAGCCCCTGGGCTGGGCAGAGACGGGGAAGGGTGAGAGCTGCAAGGGCACCCATAGCTGCTCTCCACACTTCATGCGTTGCCATTCTGCTTGGGAGTGGGGAAATTCTCCCTTCTGGGGAAAACTGAAGGTTTACTAGTCTCAGAGGAGCTAAATGAGGTCCCAGGTCCCCTCTGGTGCTGGGGAGTTTTTGGAGAAAATACCCACTGCAAATACTGTTATCGTTGTCTTTTTTTTTTTTGACTTGTTACTTACTGCTTTGCTTATTACCTTTTGCTTTTCCTTGCATACCCCTAGTTAAAAACCATGCCATTACTACTTCTAGGAAAAAGAAAACAACAACAACAACAACAAAATCAGTTCCTCAAACTGGGCTGGTCTCAAGAGCGTTGGTGGAGAACAAAGGTTGCAGGACCGGGGCTTCACGGCCCGGGCCGTGTCCCAAGAGCACTCCTGCTCAGATGGAAAGCCCACAAGCAGGTCTCTGTGCTGGGGCGGGTTGCTTCCCCAGGCAACCCTCTCCTTGGGGAGAAGGTGTGAATGGCTCCCTTGAATAAGTCACTGGATAGCCTTGGCCAGGCGCGGGCTGGCTGCCGCTTCCTGTAGGTCTCTGTCTCGCTGCTCGAAAAACCGGATACTCTGTTGTGACATTTAGTTTTTCTCCGATGGACTTCAGAAAAGAAAACATCTGTGTGCCCGTGGGGAACAGCGATGCTGCAGGCTGGGGAGGGGGAGGTGAAGGGGGCAGAGAAAAGCATGAGCCAGAGTGATGGGCGCCCATCTCAACTGCCTAAAATAAGAATCAACAGCTGAAAACTTTTAGAAGGATACGGCAATCAAAAAAAGGGAGCTCTAGTCGTTGTTGTCGAGGCAGCCCAGAAACTGTTGAAGAGCCACTGGAAAAGGCATTGAGCTTTTGTCTAATAACCTCTGTGATAATAATTAGCTCAGCCAAGACAGATTTTAAAGGGGCTTTAAAATTCTTGTTCAGTGGCTTGAAAGAAAAAAGGCAACCAGAGGCTCCTCTCATCTGAACATCAATGTGAATCCCACAAAATCCCATTATTCCTCTTTTAGGTCAGCTTTTGGATCAGCTCAGCCTTCTCCCTCCTTGAAGCAACAACTTTCCCCCTTTGTGAATTTTTCTTCCCCCTTGAGAGCTGAGGACCTCACCGTGTGCCGTGCACAAGTGCGATGCTGCAGAGCCTGGTCCCCTTCACCTCTGAAACCTCGCAAGTGACGGCGACTTGCTGCGCCCACCATGCCAGCAAGGGAGACAGAAAATGAGTGGGTAAAGGTAGAGGAGGGAAGTCTGTTTGCAAGAGCACCTGCCTTCACCAGGGTTTTTCTTAACTCTGGCCATGGGTCTCTGCCACCCTCTCACTAGGACATGCAGCTCCTGGGAACGTGCCAAGTAGGATTCACTTAAAGAAGGAGACTTTAGAGGCAACTTGCTGCTCTTCTTGCACTCTCAGGAGACACTAAGACACCTTTCTCTGGAAAAAAAAGGAGCAAATTTGCAAAGATCCACCAACCACCGAAAAGCTCTGTCAGCCCAGCCAGGTCCTAAGGGGTATTTCAGCAAGATTTGATGTAAAAGAAGGGATGGGAAAAGGAGGCTGACAGTTGGGAGATGGAGGCAGGGTGGTTGTGTTTTCCTCCTGGCTGAGTACCAGCGGAATGAATCCATCCCATGCAGGTTTTACACCAGACCCTTTGGGCAGGAGTAGTAGAGGCAAAACATGTCACAAAGCAGTCAGACACTCTGGGGTGCTCGACAGCCTTGTAACGCGTGCCATCGTGCCTTGGAAGTCCTTCCAGGCTGCCCAGTGTCTGCACAGCCCCTACCAAGCTAGGGTCCTGCTTGGAGCACGAAGGCTTCCCAGGTTTAATACCAACACAAAGAACAGCAGTTTGGAGCTGAGCAATAACCCCTCCAGCAGAGAATATAAATCCTCCCTGGGCTGGAGCAGCTCAGATTGCAACGCCGCAAGAAACAGCAAATTCAAACACCCATTTTCTTTGCAAAATTTTCTCTTTTGAGCAGACTACAAGTGATGTTGAGCTGAAAGCAAGTTTTGCTAGTAAAATATACTAATAAACTGCTTTGGAGTCTCATAAACTGTGTTGGCTTTTTAAATGGCAAATAATAAAGGAGTCTAATAAACTGTTGGCTTTTTCTAATGGCAATTTTTCAGCGGCTGCAGCAGAGATCAGGAGTTCAGCCTCTTTCCTTGTTCTGTTTGTGGTATATTTATCTTCATGAAGAGAATGGTAGCAGGGGGATTTATTTTTCTGAATGAATGTCTCTAAGCCTCCCATACCTCCAGGGCTTATAGTAAGGTTGGATCCAATGACAGGAGAGTCAACATTATAAGCCCTTAGAGAGGGGCTGAGTGCCTTGTAGATAGTCTCAAGTGGGTGCGCTTTCAGTGTGCCGTTACCCCGGCTTACATTAGCGGCTGAAGAGACTTTGTCTGTCCCCGATGCCCTCGGGTGACCCGCGACCCCTGCGACTTGCTCCGCCGAGATCTGACGCTCGCGCGAGCCCCCGGCCGAGGAAATGGAGAGGTGCATTGTGCCGCGGAGAAAGAGCAACACAAACATGGGGTGTTCTCAAAGGAAACAAAAACCCAGTGGAAAAAAAAAAACAACCCAGAAAACATAAACCCGCAAAAAAACCCCACAAAACCAAAAACACCCCACAAAACCAAAAAAACCCCACAAAACCAAAAAAAACCCTCCCCAAACTGGCAATGAGGGGCAGCCGGGGAGAAAGAACAGGCACACGCGCTGCTGGGTAAAGCTGTCCCAGAAAATTTGCTGCTGGGGGGTTTCTGGAGCTCCAGGGGGTCCTTCTGCCACGGCGTCTCTGCTGGCTTTAGGTGCAGCAGAGCAACCTGCAGGCAGGGTGAACCCCTGTGGGTTCTGCATGCCTAAACATAAAGAGACTTGCTTTGCTTTTGGGGAGTGCTTGATGGATGCGGTGGCAGAGATGCAGCGTGGAGGTTGCATGCTAGAGTCGTGTGTCGCAAAGGAAAAAAAGACGAGAGCTCAACCTTACTTGTGTTTCTACAGCAAATGCTGCAACTTCATTCAAAGTCAGAAAAGGGCAGGAGCAGCCCAAGCCCCTGTGCTGTGGAGGGTGCCAAGCCCTGAGTTGACCCACCGAGG
>NW_009737000.1:0-6219 GCF_000703405.1 Apaloderma vittatum
GTTCCACAAAAATATTAGAAAAAGTTTTTTCACTGTGAGAGTGACAGAGCACTGCCACAGGCTGCCCAGGGTGATTGTTGAGTCTCCTTCCTTGGAGACATTCAAAACCCAGCTGGACACATTCCTGTGTGACCTACTGTAGGTGATCCTGCTCTGGCAGGGGGGCTGGACTAGACGATCTTTTGAGGTCCCTTCCAACTCCTGACATTGTGTGATTCTGTTATCCTGTGAAATAGAGTAGATTTATACTACCTATAAGGAGGACATTTTTTACAGTGAGGGTGGTGTAACATTGGGAGAGTGCTTTCCTAGCTAAAGACCTCACTTTCAAGAAATACTCTGTTATTAAGCCTCTGCTGCCTGTTTTGCAATTTCTAATTTATACCTATGTACATGAATGAATGATTCCTTCTTCGTATTGCTTTTAGTACCCCATAGATCCTGATTACTTCCATGTCTCAGCTCAATAGTAATTTAATAAAGTTTTATGTTTAGCTCATTTTTATTTCCTTGGAAGTCAGTTCTTTAAATAATTTCGTTATAATTCTCTGGATTCTTTCTCCAGTTAAGAAATATTTTTGAACATACAGTACCCAAAATAGAAAGAATCATTCCACCTGAAACTGCATGATGAAAAAGAGATGGAGTAAGTCTACAGGACATAACTCTCCTACTAAAAATGTGTATGCATGTGTAGAAACCCATAAAGATCTGTTACTGCCTTAGTATGGGATATGAATACTGTATCCCAAAATTGCATTTTTAACATCTATATGATGCTATAAGCATGTCTTATTTACATTACATTGACACTCCTCATCTTCATCTTCCTATTTTCATGCTCTCAGATTTTTCTCCTTGTATTGAATATGTATTTGGAATTACTCTTCAACAGAATTTCACCAAATATTTTTCTAATCTTTTCACTCATTTCTGTAAGCCCTTTAATATTACTGTATCTGCTCAGCATGGTTCACAAGTTTGTTTAAATATTTATTTCAGAATTACATTAGTGCAATGTTTACTCTTTTCTCCACATTACTAATGAACCCTGACTCTGAAGTTCCTGCTGCAGAGTACATGATTTTTTTCTGACTGATTTAAGGAGCAAAAGGTTAATCAGCTGTAAGATTCTGATTCTGCAACGTTTTTAGGTGTGTGTACAACCTACACATGTGAGTTTTCCAAATGAAGTCAATATCATTACTCATACTCTTAATTCTGTACATATTGTACGTGCGCTGCTAAATGGAGTCAAGTCCCCTGTGTGCTTCTGGATTAATGCAAAGAAGATACACAGGAGGGTAAAACTTGATTCTTCGCCTTAATGCTTGAAAGCTTTTTTACCATTCTTCTTGGGTAAGTTCAGAAATTTCTGGGAAAGTGACTTCTGCTTCACTTCTATAATGTCTTCCACTTCCTGTAAAGCCACCACCTTATTCCAGCTAAATCAAATATTATTTTCAAAGTAACAGCTGCCTATCTTTGATAACAAAACTCCAGATAGGCAAATAAAAGGCAATTTGAATAAACATGCAGGTGACTCAGCTTTAAACTGCGGTCACATAAATCTGCTCAAGTCATGCCACCATCACTAACTGTTCTTTGAACTTCCTTGCCTCAGAAACAAGCACAACATTAATTTTTCATATCTATCAAAGCAATGGCTTGGAAGCCTTTTTCACTATTCTCAAGGGCATCTCCCTGGTCACAGGCCTGGCCTTCACTCTGGAAAATATCCAGTCACACAGTCTGATTTTTTCTGGACTCATCTGTCTGGGGGCATAATTCTCCATTTGCCCAGGCTATTATTCTGCCAGGTGCAACATTAGTCTTTTTCCTTATGACGGCAAGGGATTCAAAGAACTCAAAGTTTTAAGGGGTTTGAGGTTTGTTTCCAAATGCTGTTAACTGCTGAAGATGACACAGCATTTAGAAAGATTATTCCCCCAGTTAATCTGCTATTCTCTGCAGAGGGAGGACCATCTCTCAAATTGCTAGTTTGAAGCAGTTTGCTGCAGTTCGTGGATATCTCAGTATCAGCTGTGCATTAAGCCCTTTCCAGAGCTCGTTCTGTCCTCCTTGACTTCCCTGAAGCCAGCATTACAAAGCATTAGGCCCTCCATTAAGTTCAGACCTAAGGCCAAGGAAAAAGTACTGTCTGGCAGCCACTGTCTCAGCAACCCTCAAGGGGAATTCTGTCAATTTTTTAAATTTTTCTTTTTTTCAATTCTTACAGATTCTCTCTTGACAGACTCTCTTGATTTAAATCACAGTCATTTAGCTTCACTGCAAGGAGTCTGAAGCACACGAGATTACCTGCACAGGAGCAAAACACCGAACTTAACTACCTCATGCAGTACACAGTAGTTCACATTGGAGAATTACTAAAGAATTAATTTCTGAATTTTACTTCCCTACTTAACAGCTTTAAACATTTTGATAGTTATTCCAATAATCATTCTGAAGTTACACAACTGAAGCCTTAAACTTCTGATTTATTTTTCTAATTAAATTATACAAAATTATGTATTGACTGATCAGTCACTCGTCCACTTGAGAGCTTAGCTGTGCCTGAAAGAGCCTAACCTAGAGACAGAGTTGACACCAAACATATCAGTAACATAATATGCTGTGGAAGAAACAGCAAGGTTCTGTGAAGTAACACATTTCTGTACAAAACCCTTTAAAGTTCTTTAAATAATTCAACAAGTATGCAGAGAAGAAAAACTAGTCAATGCATTGTACTTGGGTCTCCAGAAATACTGGTGAAAAGTTTCCTAAAGACTTATAAAGTAACTAAATCACCAGTGAAAAAAGGAGTGTGATCTTCTCATGGTATAATAGAGAACAAACAGTTAGGAAACTAAGGACAAGAACAAACAGTTTTCACAATTAAGGGAAAGTATCTGTACAGGATTTTCCACAGATGTGTGCTGGAATATGTGCTGTTCTTCACATCCGTATATAATACATAACATTACTTCCAGTAGGACAGGCAGGCAAATGATGAGGTGACAAAGGCTGCAGACAATACTAGATTATTCAGGAAAGTCATATTTAAAACTGTGTGCAAAGAGCTGCAGAAAGGACTTACAACACTGAGAAACTCGGTGATAAAATACTACGTGGCAATGAGGAACAAGAAGTGCAGACTAGAGAAAATGTGAAGAAAAAACCTCACCTCCATTTTTACCTATGTTTAGGCACCATACAGTCAGATGGGCTTTCAAATGAGTGTCCGTAAGTAGAAAAAACATCTTCATTCAATCATGAAAGATTGCTCCTGCTGTGGCTAACGTAGTTCGGATACACATTTTGATCTAAACTTTCAACACCTGATCAGCAGACCTGTATATTCTACTGTTCTAACTCTGCCTTAGCCAAGACAGAAGGCCGGTTTAGAAGGACCTTTGGTCTCTTTCAGTCTCACCTCATTTATTCTCACCTTATTACTAGACTTGGGAAAAAAAATGAAGAAAAACCTGCAGGACTGAACAACAAATGCCAAAAAAGGTCAGTAAAACATCTCCTGTATTCTGCCGTATTTTGCCTTCTAACATTTCCCGCCATGGTTTTGCATTAAATAGGTAACAACAGTTTTAAAAATTGGAAGTAAAAATTTCTGAGAATGTTCTATGACTAGATGACAAGTCACAAAAGCAAAGTTCACTGTTCCTAAAGAAAGAACAGCCTAATGGAGACATTATTAATAGATAATACAGAGAATTTTCCTCTTTAACAATCAATGAAGAGTGTTGGAAAACACAAAATGTGCAAGTCCTTTGTGTGTTATACTCCCAGGCTAGAATTTACTGTGTGGAAAAAAAGCCTTGATCAATGTTGTGGCTGGAGCCAGACCCAAATGAATGATGAAGCACTTGCCATAACAAGTTCTCCTGCACATTCCAGAGCAACAGCTCTTCTGGAGCTATTGTTCATGAGTAAAGACAATTTTCCTTTACTCATGCTGAGTCGTACTCATGTAGTAAGTGCATTGTGATCAGTTTAACCTAATGAATGTGTGAAACACTAACACTGCAACACTGGCATCATCATGCCTCTGGGATAAAACTGCAGGGATTTAGTGTCTTCCACAGATACGGCTGCAGTAGCACCACAACACAAAGCAGCTTCTCAGTTCTGAGCCATTCCCCCGTTTACCCCGGCAGCTTTACCTTACACCTGCAGCAAAGCAATCACAGCCCCTTGTCTGCCCTCACCTCAGTCTACAGCTACCTTGTATCAGCATAGAAAGACTCCCCACAAAGGGCTTGACAAAGCAGGGAAGTCAGCCCTCTGTGTTGCAGAATTCAAGTCTTCAATTACCATGGATTATCTTTTTCAGGCTGTTGTGGTACAAAGTAGATTTGCAAATCAGTCTATAAGATTTATAAATGTGTTGTGAAGTGAGCATGTTAGCGCTCAGATGCTTCTTCCACAGTCATGCTCAGCTGATGTGACCACATAACATTGCACCCTCAAAGACATTTTGACCAGCAATACTCCTCCTGTAGAGAAGACCTGCTCCGAAACATGTGTTTTTCTCCCATGATTCAGGAGGTACATAGAGAAGTCTACATTTCATTTGAAAACCCACACTGCAGGAATAGAAAGGGCTACTGTTCGGTTGCTGTGCTCCCTGTTTCATCTTAATCAAAGAAATAATGTTATCTATTATCTGTAGGCCTCTTCACATAATAGTTTTCCAGGCAATTCATTTCTGAATATCAACAGCTATTCAGAAAGATTAAGGTAGTATTTGTTTTTAGTAGTGAAATCAAGTTGTTCTTGCTGCTTGCCATTTACTAACGGTGCAGAGGGGACCGCTATCATGACATAATTAAAGTCTATCAAGTAACACCAGCTTTGATGTACTCGAGCAGGAACCTTGTCAGCCCCAAATCTCCAGTTCAAATGTTGCAGTATATGAAATGGTGATGTGAAATGTATTAAGTATTTCTAACTGTGCTATGGAAATTTTTTTAACAGGGCTACCAAAGTTTAGACTGTTTACACGAAAACATAAAGGAAACGCTTTACAGGGTCCTAAAATACACAGTAAAACAATTTTACTGGCATGTGACCAATATGACATACCTAATGTTTACCCTTAACATCTGCCAACATAGTTAAATATTAAGGGAGCCACAAGGGATTAATTTTCTCTTCTGTTGTTCCAGTCCTCTAAAAAAAGCCTGAATTCTCTGACTTCCAAGATATGCATGACAACAAAAGATGATATAACAAACTGCCCTGGCTTGAGTGTCCCTCAACACAAATCATCCTTTACAAATCATTACATCTAGAGAACGATGGCCATTGAAGAAAGAGGATCTTGGTTTTAAGATCACTCACTCTCCAGAGATTTTCTTAAGAGGTCCATGAAACTGGGAAGGCCCTACACTTCTAATTATTAACAATGAAGTTTACATTTAGTGATTTACAGCAACTCTCCAAAGGATGGGGAGAGGACCCTGCAAGTACTTATGTCCTAAGTACCTATCAGCACAGGGCAAAACTAGCAGCCACTGGATTTTTCTTACTAACCCATTATTAGTCCTATAACTCAACATTCTTAGATCTGGGAGAGCTAGCAGGAAATGCAGGCTGCTCATAAAATAAAACAACCATAAAACCTAGTTTTCAACAGAAAATCAGCCCTCATGACTGGAATAAATCCAGGCTGAGACCACCTCAGCCTTAAAAACATGCTACTTTTGCACTGCACGCAAGGGGAAAGAATGCACACGCTACCTGGCGCCAGACTGTCCCTGTAAACAAAATAAATGCACCGCAGCTTCAGCACAACCCCACCATGAGAGTCATTTGAGAACAAGACCTATGTATCTCTGTGATTCCTAACACAGTACTAATGGCAGACGAGGCACAATTGCAGGGCTGGTCCTTGATCACTTTTGCTTATTCCCCACTTATTTTAAATCCTGCTTATCTCAACTTATCCCCTACACCTAGTGACATTTACCCCACAGAAATGACAGTTCTCCAGTGACTTCTGATACAGCTTTTTTCCCCATTCAGCTATGCAACTTGATGCATCTTAAAGTCTCTACAAAACGCGCACATAGTCCCCAAAACGGCAGGCTGCCCCCCTCCTCGTGCCTTCTCAAGCACGGGTTCGCACATTCCCAAAGCCGAAGGTTATTCAGCAATAATCGGAGGGCAGCAAGGTGCGAGGAGAAAGCGCGCCCCCAAAAC
>NW_009737001.1:0-4791 GCF_000703405.1 Apaloderma vittatum
AATTATATGATATATAATTATATAATATATATATAGTGATGTCAAAACTAGAAAATAAAGATCACTATGAAATTCTGGACATTCTTAATTCTTATGGTAACTGTGAAAAAAGAGACAGCTTTTGTTTAAAACAAGGAAATCTAATGCTTATGAGCACGTCTGATACAAAGACTGAAATAAGCAAAAGAGCAGATCACAGAAGGACATACAATTAATTTAAGCAGGTGTATTTTCAAAAACTATATATATATCTCCACTCACATCAAATTCAGTGGTACTTATACAACTTTAAACTTCATATCTGACTTTGAAATTCTTTCTCCCTGAGGCAATGTATCATTAAAGAATGTTGAAAGCATTTAACACACAGCGGTATAATACCATTTGTATAGCTACTTTTGAACTCAATTTCTGTAACCTCTTTACACTAGTCTGTCTCTAAAACCCAGTGCATAAGCAAATGCTGTAGAATAACAGTAAACCATATACTACTTGCATTTGTCTCATTTCTCCTACAGTTTATATTTATTGGACTTATTTATAATGCATCTTTTTGTAGTTTTACAGAAAGAATTGCATAATGCTAACAGAGAACAGGACTTGGTGACCCAAAATTCTCTGGCCATCATAAATCCATATAATGGTACTGGAATGTTTTTTCTTTTAGAGTGAGCACTGCATGAGATCTATGTTTTATAATTTACACATCTGACAAATTGTGCTATTACTTAATTGTCTCCCACTACTTCAGTGTCCTAGTGAGCCATCCATGTATATCCACTCCATAATTTCAAGCAGTGACCATATCAAAACTGGCTTCACATTGGAGATAATGAAGATTCTCAAGGAATGGGTTGAGCATATCTGTGGAATACAAGGAAGGACTCTGAGAGATCACATGCTGACTAAGATCAAAGGCTTGTCTTAATTATAATGAAAAATTGAGTCATCAAAGCTTTGTTTAATCTTTATACTTGCAAAAAGATCCACGCAGTTACTATTAACGGGGGCGGGGGGAGGAGGAATGATGGAGGAGGAGAGGGGGAGGTGGGAGAGAGAGCAGGGAGGGAGGACAGAAATAAAGAACATCTCTACAGAGGGAAGCAAGAAGATAAGAAGGCAGAAACTTATCTTAGTACAGGGTCTGAAGTGTTTACTCATATCTTTTTATGGAGCTCCTAGAATCTTACATTAGAAATGGCTGTAGTGCAATGGCTTCATTTAAACACTGACTAGGAATACAGATCTGTTCCACTTAAGAAATATCACCAAAGTGAGGCAGATAGAAAGTCTGTGTAGCAGAAAAAGCCATCTTCCCTTACCTTGGCACTGCATATCAAAACTGTTACATAATTGAGAGATACATATTGCATGTCTTGGAGAGATGTGAGTGTTGTATTACACAGGAGACTGGAGATGGTGGTTCTGCAGGGATTCTGAGACTCTAGGGCCAGCTTTTGGCAAAATTTCAGCAAAGCTACCAAAGCCTGTCATCAGCAATCTCGTTTACTCCCACACCCAGGAATGTAGGTCTAGAAGAGACTCTGCATTTGAATTGCTTATGAATGCCATATGACTGAAGAGCCAGTAGCTGGCCTCAGTTTCAGATAGTCAGCCTTCTGAGTGGGAGTTTCAATCAGAAAACAAAGCAAGTGAAAACATGCATAAAATCTAAGCCTCCTGCATGGTTTAGAAAGCGCTATCACATTCCATTCTGTCCTAAGGACTAGATGCGATAATCTACCCATCCATCTATTTTAATCTGGTGATTTTATTTCTTCTTGCTAGTTTTCTTCAATTTACAGTACAGGTATACCTTTGATTAATGTTACATATATTGGATAGCCTAACTTAAGATAATTATGAATAAACTAGCATTGTACAATTATTGGTGATTTAACTATATGTATCGCACAAATTTGGGGCAAACTTGCAAGAGGAGACACTCAATTGGCTTCTACCATCTGTGTTTTACTAAACAACTCTTTGTGTAAAAAAACCTGTAAGAGTACATTGCATATCAATACTCCCTCTGTAGTCAAGTGACTCATGTAAAAACAATGCATTAAACAAGTTTAACAAAACTGGCATGAAATGAGGTAGTGCAGGAACAGCAAAGGGACACAAAGAGTGTATAGTACAAAGTGTGATAGTTTCAGGAAACCGTATTTAATAGAGTAAGGTCTGACAAGCACTAACCAGGTTATGTCCTTCTCTTGTGCAGAGTCCAACCTAACTATCAAATTTGATACCAACATCTAGATGACAGTAGATTATGAGGGTCATTCTAAACACAGGTGAATAATGTCATGCTTTTAGCATATAACTAATAAGAAGGTACTGTCAGTACTTCACAATTATAAGTCTCTAATAGAGGAAAAGATATATTAACATTCAGAAGCTTAAAAGAGAAGGAGGGAATTTGTGTTTCTTAGACAGCTAATTCTCAAAGTTAAAAACAGAGTGGGAGCTTGTCTGGACTAGATTTTTCACGAGTTGGCAGGCTAATGAATGCTTTAAATGGCCAAACCATAGGATAAAGTGGAGACAGCCTTCCTCTGCTTTGTAATGCGTTCTCCTTGACATATAACAGCAAACAAATATTGGATGAAACCTTAGCTCATGTGGCATATCTTCTAGTAATTCAAGTGTTCTTTAGTCAAGTGCTCCCAAACTGCTTTCAAAAATCTAGAGAGAAAGTGTTTCAATTAGTGGTACATTGAGCTACATCATGATATCGTAATCAACAGCACACTTTATTTTGTTTCATGTATTAAATGTCCTGCTTTCATTTTCTTTAGAGAAGGCTGAGTAGCAATGATACAGTGCATATGCTGAGTACGAAAACCCACACCCAAAAGGATTATTAGTACTGAGAATATTGCATTTAATACTAACAGGTATGGGAAGACAAAATACCCAAGAGCAATGCCAGCAGTAGTGGCCTGGGCAGACTGGTGATGGGAGCTGCTGTTGTCTTGGACAAGAATAGACTTTATAAATGGGTCTGAGTACGACAAACCCTTTCCACTACTTGATGCCACTTAGAGGGTGTATTATGCGTAAGCAAACGAAATGAGTGATAACACTTCTGTCTCTACTGACCTACATACCAAAAAGTACACTTGCAGCATTCCAATCAATTACCTTGCTAACCCAGCTGGCTTTTCCATTCTCAGTCAATGAGATCACAGATGAAGCACTCATTCAGTTTCCTTGGCCTGAATGAATATGGATTGCTTATGAATTCAACACACTTTTTGTTCTAAGGGCAGGGTACAGAAAAAGGCGTTTCTCAACAGATTGATGACAAATCGTTAAAGGACCTAGCCCTTCTCCAGTGAGGCCAAAAGAAATTTTTTTACTTATTTTATTTTAATTAACACACTGCAAGGCATTTATCTGAGATCAAGACTCAAGTTACAGGTTCCTCATATATATCTGGAATGTGAAGGCCTCAAATTTCAGAGCACTGGTGATTTGCTTTAATCTATAACAAAGCTAGGGCACTGGTGGAAAATACAGGAAAGGTTAGGTCTACCATTTGCAGTGCTGAGGAAGAAAAATCAGGTATTAACAAGCTCTTCACAAGCTTGTATGATAACGGCAACCTGCCCATATCCTTTACTGAACTACCAAAAATTTTATTTTTTTCCCTCTTAAGAGTTTTGAGCTTTAAAAGAATCAGGCAGAAAATTTCAAAAGTGAATACATCTTTGCAAGAGACAACAGTCAGCAGTAGCCACCTAAATCCACATTTAAGGATTTGAATATGCCTGACCTGTTTTTCAGAAAAGCTGAACATCAACAACTCTTAGTGCCATCAGTGTTAGCAAAGAGCTGAAAATCAAATAAATAATCAAATAAATAAATACCCCGTTATGGTTTAACCCCAGCTGGCAACTAAGTACCACACAGCCGCTTGCGCACTCCCCACCCAGCAGGATGGGAGGAAGGGAATTGGAAGGGTAAAAGTGAGAAAACTCATGGGCTGAGATAGTTACAGTTTAATACTTGAAGTAAAATAGCAATAATAATAATTGTAATGAAAAGGAAAGTGACAAAACAAGATAAATAAACTCTGAGAAAAACAAGTGCTCACGACCAATCAGAGAATATCCAGGTTATCCCTGAGTAACAGCCCTCAGTAAACATCTCCCTAGTTTTACATGCTGAGGATGATATCATATGGTACGGAATACCCCTTTGGTCAACTGGGCTCACTTGTCCCAGTCATGTTTCCTCCAAACTTTTTGTGTACCCTCAGCCCACTCACTGGTGGGTCGAGCGAGAGGCAGAAAAGGCCTTTACTCTGCAATAGCTAAAACATCCCTCTACTGTTAACACTGTTTTCAGCACAAATCCAAAACACAGCTCCTACTAGCTACTATGAAAAAAATTAACTTTACCCCAGCCAAAACTAGCACAATCCAACCCATCCAGAAATAATGAAAACCCACCTAAGCAATGTATTAAGTGCTTATTGTCAAGTCCAGAGCCTTCAGGACGACGACTCAGGTTCGCTGGTTCCCAGGCCAGGATTAAGGTGAATCAACACCAAGGTCCTAACACTGTTTTTATTTACCAGCCAACAAAGAACCGAAGAACCAGTGCTTCAGTTGCCTACTTAACGTTATTAACTCGCCACGCAGTAAAGAACCATTAGAGGAAACAAAAGAACGAGGCTTGCCTTAGCTATAACCCTTTTGCTGGAACTAGAAAGAAAGAGAAAGTAAAGCGACAGGAGAAGCCAGCTCGCCGCCCGCCCATCCTGCCGTGACCGGGGCCACC
>NW_009737001.1:5045-42381 GCF_000703405.1 Apaloderma vittatum
CCCGCACCAACACGGACAGGAGCTGGGCACGGGCTGTGGCCAGTTTAGGCTCTGAAAAGGCCCAGACTGTTGGAGGCACTTGTTTAGCAGTCCCTCACACTCATACAAAAAATACACCCTTAGCAACTATTCTTCTGAAAGAATTGAAATATTTCTTTTAGTGAAGCACTTCTGTACTCTTGCAAGACTCTAGTACACCTAAGGAACTACTCACTGCTCAGTGAGTAGTTAACCAACAAATTGTAGATGAAAATCACAAAAGAAATACTCGATCCTAGCACTGATAATACACTGAGAAATTTAAATGCTGTTCATCACATCTAGTGATTAACAGCCTAATTGTTTAAGTTAACATAGTACAAGCAGGCAGATAGAGCATCAAAAGCTGTACACCCTTTGGTAAGTATTACATAATTTCAATGTAAAAATTACATCAGCAACAACCACTTTTAATTAAGCTTTATTTAATGCATGGATGGAAATCGGATTTTGGCTGTGTTCATCAGTCTTGAAAACAAGAAATCCTTAAATGTAGTCAGAAAGCTGTTAGAAAGACAGAACTTGAATCAATTTGATAATATTCCACCGTGGGCTGTTCTTGACAACCATTTTAAGCCATAATAAGGTGAGCATGATTCTGCTGCTTGTAAGATTGCCTTATGTAGGACAAGATGTTTATAAGCATTTTAGGATATTCTATCTAAAAACTAAGCAGATTTTCAAAAATTGTTTTGCACTCAGAAACAGACACAGAAATCAGAAGACACAAAGTTACTGAATGCATTTAAGTGTGAACTCTAAAAGGAAACATGCCAGTCCAAGTGGCCACATGAATTTATGAGAAGTCATAAGGTTTGTAGAAGTTATAAGTCATGCAGGTTTTCTCTGATGCTGTTTTTTGTTGTTTTGTTTTTTTTTTTTTTAATCTCCTAAATCCTATTGATTATGAACATACTGGAATTATCTGCAAAATGCTTGCTATGTGAGTCTAGGGAATGATTTCTATTTTTATGATGTTTTAAAAAATTATTTATTTTACCTAATCTAAATTTAAAGCCTCAACTTAATAGTATCCACTATCACTCTTACAAATTACCCAAATTAATAGTTGCAGATTCCAGAGGATCATCTCCCATATTTGAAAAGCAAAATGTTTTTTTCTGTTTCTCAAGTAATATAATAATTTTAATTTATTTAATCTGAAAAAAAGAGACAAACATAGGTAAAGAAAAAATAATTAGCAATTAGATGAAGTGGGGAAATGGATTAATTTTAATTTGATATATTTATAATTTATTTGATATATTTATAGCATATGTGCTTTGTAAGCAATGCCCAAAGCTTGTGAATGTGATGAACATGTTCAACTGTCTATATAAGATGTGTTTCCAAAGCGAAGGAACTGAAGCCATCCGTGCATAGGTCGCAGCACAAAAAAATTGCTTTTTCCATGGCAAGACTTTTCTAGCACAACTACCTGATGATACAGACAACACTCCCCAGGAACATTTGCTTTCAACCCAAGAAGAAAAAGACTAGGTATCTCTTTGCTAACCACTGAAATCTGACAAACTGATCAAACTGCCTGCAGTACAGTCAAGTCAGTCAGCAGTATGGATGTGTGAAAATCCTAAGACAGAAGGAATATGTAAGATGGAGCTTCAGTGGTGGCTGAAGTTCAGCTGTTAGAACAGGGATGTTAGGGAGGGAGGGATGTCATTACACACTTCACGTATCCGACGTGTGTTGCTGTAGGCATAGGCCATGCAGTTATTCTGGTTTGGTGTGTAATCAAATGTTGTGTAGATGCAATCCTAACTGATTGCCAGTAAATGTTACTGGGCTTATTTAGAGTAGATGCTGAAGAAAGTAATGTCACACTAAAGCATTTGCCTGAGAAGCATTTCGACAAGTTATTAGAAGGGTACACAACTTACCTATAGTGGTAGGGAATGACCTCAATGATCAATATCTGCATTACAGCAGTTCATGGAGCAGCTAATACGCAGCAGGATATAAGGAGTTTTATATGTGATTTAATACACTACTACAGCCTCTTTGATATTTGAAGTGAAAACTTCACAAATAATTTCAGTATTTTATCATTTTTGTGACCTTGTAACTATTAGTCAAATCATCTAGTCATGTAATTTTTAAAAGTAAACTAGACTTTCCATATGGGTCAGCTCTCTGAACCCACAATCCATTTTGTTGTGATTGTCTGTGTTCACAGTATTTCTCTGATCCATCCTTATTATCTGCCGTCTCAGCAACTGAATAAGCATTTTACAAATCTAGGTAACAGTTTCATACTGGACAATTCTTTTTACTGACTGCTTATTTCAGTCAAGTAATCATTTTAGGATTTGTTAATGATTGTCTCCTATCTTTTATAGAGAGCACAGGGCAGAGTGAATGCAAAATATGTAAATATCAGACAGGCAGCTTTTAAATGTAAGGTGAGATTTGTCCAAAAGAATTGAGGAAACCACAAAGCCACAATCAACTCATGAAAAAGGTACAAATTAACATTTAGCTCTATAATTATTTTACAATTTAAAGGGCTCATATATATGCAGCTAATATGTCTTTGTAATGTGGTTGAAATGATATTTCTGGAAACAGATGCTTTCTCCTGCCATCTGTGATAAGCCTGTTTGTATTCAGACTTCTTATTTTTTTAGAAGCCAGAATAAATAAAACAAAAATGTCTCCTGAAAAGCACTGGTAAAATGATGTCAGTTCATTAATTTTCATAACACATCATTTTCCCATGTCAATACGTAACATATTTTTCTCTCTATTACTTTGTAACAATAAGCTTATGATAATTTTATTTTATTAGCAGGTTTTTTTAAAAAGTCTAAAAATATTTGTTTCCTAGTCCTTTCTAGAAGGACTGCTTAACAGAGCCTCTCAGCTAAATGCTGTGAGAACTTTGTCACGCTTTCTGGCCATGTGAACCCAGACAAACCTATGGCTAAGGAAGTCTTAAGAAGAAAATAGTTTGGTGGAGCTGGTCATGATCATTGTATTAATAGCCCGGAAAAGGCTGATGTGGGACAAAGGCAGGACTTTCAAATGTATTCTTTGCTTCAGGCATTTGCCAAAAGGACTTACTGAAAATGTTAGCATATGCTCCATGTTTTGGTCTTAGAGTCAGACTTTTCTCATGTACTATAAAATTGCGTACTACAGATTATTTTTTCAGTGTATGGGTGCATGCAAAAGTACCTTGATCTGATACGTATAAAGAGGTAACAGTATAACATTCAATGACAGCTGATAGCTATCTGTCTATCTATCTATCTATCTATCTATCTATCTGTCTCTCACAGCTGCACTAGCTCTCTGCACTGAGTGTGTTTGACAGATACTGGCTGGTAATTCACTTTGTTAAATCAGCTTTTTTAATCTGGATAGAAAATTTAAAAAGTTTGATGTGTAGTGGATCACTGTAGTTGGATATGGCAGCTCTATTTTGTCTTGCAATAATGAGCATTTTTTCTTTTTCCTTCTGCATCCTTTACTTCTTTCACAGTGATGTCTTATTTGAAATGAGAACAAAAGAAAATATAAAAAGGATAACAATAAACTTGTGCCTCAACTAGAGATAAACATACATTTCACAGGGAAAATAAGAGAATTTGCCCATAAGTTTAATGGTTCAGAACACTGGGACTACATATAAAGTTTACTTCTGTCCTTCCAAGTTCTGTCTGCAGATTGTGAGAATGACATTGTGGCATCTTCTGATTTAGTGGTTATTTCATGTCTAGGACTCTACAGTGTCCCTGAGTCTTTTTATGACTAGGAATCCACCGTGTCCCTGAGACTTTTCACCTTGTTATAGAGACAAATAATTCCTCTAAAACAAGATGGTAAGAAGACCATCAGAGTTTCAAATTTAGAGGCTGGAAAATATTTCATTCTTTCAAAACTTTCCCATTGAATCTTTACAACAGCTGAAAAAAAAATGTACTATACAACCTGGTAGGTCTTTGAAAATATTGGTAGGTCATTAATATTAGTAAAACATTTTAAAACACTATTACAGAAAGCTAATATTAGTTATAGTTTGGTTTATGTTTTTTTCATTCACTTACATTTATTTTGGACTCTGAAGCATAAATTCAGTTCGCATTCTCAAGGGTAGTTTAATCCCACAGTAAGAGATAGAAAAATTAAAAATCCTTTTCTTTGAGAAACCTATTAAAATGAAAGTCTTCAGTGCACGTTTATGGCATATCATAAAGTTGTATTTGTGAGAGCTTGAAAGCAATATCATATGCAAATAGTAAAGATAAAAACCCAACCCTTGTACTTTCACATATAAATTCTAAATTAACATTTTCTCAATAAAAACAGATTAAATCTAGAAAGCTCAAGTACAGGTTGCCAGCTTAACAACCACTGTGGACTCTACGAGGGTTTGTGTCAATTGCAGAAATGAAAAAAAAAAACAACTTGAAAGCATTTGTGTACTTGTGAAAAGAAAGTGCTATGGGACAATGTAGTGTCATTATTATACAGTAAACACTAAATAAAACATTCGCAGTGTCACTCTCAGAAGCTTGCAAACCGAACTTGGGGGAATAGAACTAAGCAAGGGCTTGTAACAAGCACATTAATTTGTAGTTTGTACAGATCTGTGATAAGTGATCTTGTAAATGACTACCTAATTTGATCTGAGGACACTGAAGACCATCCGGATTTCTGTATAACACAGAATCTGAAGCATTTAATATTAATATAGTTAGACTACCAAGAGTGACACTTTTATTTATTTACCAATCTTTGCAAAATCAGCAAGATTGAATAGCCAGCAGAAAGAATAGACATTCTATCTCAGCAACACAAAAGTATGGCCTTATTTTGACAGATGAATATAGTTACAGTTGGCAAAACTTTTCTATAAGTACCCCAACACAATATTATACCCTTAAGACTTCATTCCTATAATAAACTAGATGAAAAAAACCATTTAATTTATAATTTCAAAAATCTTCACAGTACTCTCTAAGTTATATTAATTTTATCCATTCTTTTCTAGATAGATGTACTGATAAGAACATTTAGGAATCCTGGTATAAAAGGCAGAAAAAGCTAGTTTTGCTTATATTCTATCCCTCTGTGGAAAGGTTGATTTATCACTTTGGAGTGCCTTAGTTTCATATTGGCATAAACGGATCCATCCTGGCAATGATATCTCTGTAAATATGTGTATGTTTTTATGTGAGACTATGTGTGCATATTCATATCTGCATATATAAGTAAATCCACATGTGTATGTATATTTATATACACAAACATATATATCCTGACTTGGATTAGTTTACAAGAGACAGAAAATTTAGCCTTCAGGTTTTAAAATCTTTCAGTGTTTTATAAGATGTGCCACTGAAATTTTCAGAATAAATATTATGGATTTTTTTTGGCAACAAGAAGGAAATGTGTGTAAAAGTTCTTTACCATTAAATACCTTCAGCTCCCTACTTTCTACAGTCTTGTTTACTGTTTGTAAATGCTGCATTGACTTTAAAATTGCCAGTGGCCAAGGATAAAATAGCAAAAAATGTAGCTTTCAATTCTTTTTTGTATCATCCACTTGCAAGGGTGGAGGGACAGTAAAAGGAAAGCAGACTGTTTTGGGTGGATATATCTTAATGACACAATGATGGCATGAGAAAAATTATTACAAGCTTGGAATCTAATTAAATAAGATCCAGCTGAGATTATTGGACTGCATGCAGGAGAGCAAGGTCAAAGACACAAAAAAAAAGATTTATGATCAAAAGTTGATTCTATTTTTTCAGATATAAATGGGACTTTTTTTTAAAAGTTACATGCTTCTGTGTGTGTGTAGTCTTTTAGATAGAACAGATATATAAGGTGGAGAAAAATATCCTAATAATTTTTAAGGTATTTCCTCTTCATCTCACCCTATTTGGCTGGGTCTAAAATAATACGAGTGCAATATTGTGATAAAAATGTTTTCCTACAATATACAATGCTGTCAGAATGGAGAAAGATTATGAAGTTTTCAGAAAACATAAATTCTATTTCCAGGTTGAAGTGATTACTGAATCAAAATGATTCAGGAAAGTATACTTTCATGGGTATTGCTATAAACAAAGTTACATGAAAGCTGGCAGCTCCCTTGGTACTTCAGTGGAGCTGTGGTGAGGGACCTTGAGATTTAACTGGTATGGTGTGCATGCATACAAACATGCAGAGGGACAGCGTATGAAACATAAGGAGCATATGAATACTTATTGTGGTAACAGCAGATTGAAACAGGGTAGACTCTACCAAAACAGAGGTGATGGAGTTGTTTACAAATACTGAAAAAAACCACAGGTGAAGTCAGGGAAATTATTCGTTTGAGCCAAAAGAAGATGCTGGATCTTTCTGTGTTTGCCCGTACTGTAGCCACTGGGTAGGTACAGAGACCTACATAGGGAAGGATCATCTTAGTCCTGGAGAATAGGTCCACCAGCTGACACTGCCCTGACGAGTGAAGCTGCAGGATTGCAATCCTGCCTCCGTGATTCATTAATTTGTGTACACACACATATTCATGAAAGTTAACACATTTTAAGAGAAAAGTAGAAAACTTGAATTTAACACAATGAGAATCATTATTTGAGCCCTTTGTAAGGAAAACAAATTGACAAATCCTGTTGAGAAAATAAAAAAAAATACGAGATTTTAATCTCTTTTTAGTTCTCCCCAGCTATCTCCTACAGTTATACACACAGTCTTTCATTATTAAACACATATCAATATCTAGGGCATTCTTCTTAACAAGAGCTATAACATGAAATACTGGGACTATGCTTTTTCCCCCCTAGTATTGATGTCAGATTTCATGTACAGTGTATTGCAGAAGAAGGATGGAAGAGTGACCTGCATCAAGTTTGAAATTCAGAACTCTATATCTTCTTAAATTACTTGCCTGAGTCTGTGCACAGAAATGTGGGATTTTCTGTGTGTATACCCGTGTGTTCATGTCTGTGTCTTTGTGCATAAACAATTTTCATCTTGCTAGGCCTATGCTCTGACCTGATATAATAAGCAAGCTCCAGCCTGATTGCAAGTGTAAGCATAATGCCCAAGCCATTTAAGTTCACTGTTTCAGCTGATCTTAATTCTCTTGTGAACAATGCTTCTCTAACATGGCTGGACAGCATCTGGCTGGCGTAATGTGAGCACACACCCATGCACATGATTTTGTAAACATGCCCTAGAATCTCAGTTCTCTTTTTATCGCTTAAGAGTAAAAATATTGCCCCCATGCAAAGGTGGGATTTTTTTTCTGCTTCTTTTTGTGGTGAATTGTACCTCATACAAACTTAATTTTTTTCTCACAGACAAAAAGTTCCTTGACCCTTACAGCTATACTGTCCGTTTGCCTGGACCTTGGAGCTTCCACTTTATCATATCAAAAGAGTTTTTTGAGGTCTTGGTTTTTTAAGTGAAGTTTCACTCTGTATTATTTAATTCCATCACTTTTCTACTGCAATTTGGTTCTTCCTGTATATAGCTCCTATACAGTGTAATACCCTACACGTGTTAGTCAGCATCCAGCAGGATCCTTGAAAGTCCCTTTAGTAATCTCATCAAATTCATTAATTCCACTTAGTGACTGCTATTCAATTACCTTGTCTCTAATTACTTAGATTCTTACTATTTACTGATATGGACTCAATCCTCTGATATGCTGAGAGCTGAAAGCCTTTCATTTTGGAGATTTTAAGCGTCACCCATAGGTGTGGTCAGTTAACCTTAATTTACAGTCAAATGTTCACCCAACCACTCACTCACTACCCATCCTCAATAGGACATGGAGGATGACAAAGGTTGTGAGTCAAGAATAAGACAGGGAGATTGCTTAGAATTTACTGTCACAGGCAAAATAGACTTTACTTGAGGAAAATTAATTTATTCTCAGTACAGATAGTCAAAATCAAGAAGATAAACATTAAATGAACACTTTTCTTTCACTCACTTCAGGTCCTTCCCTCCTCACTGCTCTCACAACCCTGAGCAGTGTGTGTTTGAGGTTACAGTGAGTACAAAGCCGTCTCTCCCTGGTGCTTCTTCCTTCTCAGACTTCCTCTGCTTTGGTGTGGTACCTTCAGAATGTCCTGGTTTGAGAGCACCAGGATAAAAGTTTTCTGTGGTGGCCTGGAACATGTGGCAGTTACAATGGGGAGCAGGGTGGGAGGTGGCAGCTGTGCCTATAGGGTGGACACGGGAATATTCAACTTCTCTAGCATGAGTCCTCCTCAGGCCACAGTAGGTACCTAGTCGACTATGAAGCACCTCCTTCTCCTTCTATGGTATTTCCTCTATTGTTTGTCACTCTTTTTGTTCCCTTTCCCTCCTCCTCTCTCTGCACAGTGTTTTTTACTTTTGTTTTGTTTTGTTTTTATTTCTTAAATATGTTTTTCTAAAAGTGCCACTAGCTTGGCTGATGGGCTCTGCTGTCTCCTGTGGTGGGCTGATTGTGGAGCTGGCTGGAACGGACTGTGAGGGACTGCATAGGGCAGGCAGTGACCCCTTCCCACAGAGGCCACCCCTGTAGCCCCATCCCCTCTTATCTCTCCCTCCTCACTGTCAAAACCTTGTCCCCTTATGGTCAACATATTAGTTTTACACATTCAGAAATCTAGTTTAAATACTTAAGATATAACATTGTATTAATTTTATTTGAACTATTTACTCCTTTTGGGACATTTTTTCAGATTAGATAATGAAGCCTTGGATGAAAAACGGAGGAGTCGTTTCAGTACCTCATGCACATTATTCTTTCTAATCTATAGATTTTAGGGCCAAAAGGGGGACTAAAAGTCATCTGGCCTAAGTTCTTATATAATGTAGACCATAGTTTCAGCAATGAATTCTCCTTGTAATTTATTCTGTTCTGATCCTGATAAATGGTGTTTGACTAATACATATGTGTTAGCTGTGCTTAGAAGCTGTGAAAAAAAAACCCTGCTGAATTTCAGATTGAGGTACTTGCAGTATCACATGGCTGAAACTGTAGACACCATTGACCAATACCCAGGCACAGGAGAAATCTCAAGTAGTGGTTACATTCTAAGATATTTGATACAGCTTGATGCAGAATGCATATGAAATTAAAGAACAAAAGCCACTAAACACAACTGAAGAACAGGTGAGGAAAGTTTTGCATGATATGTGAAAAGGAATAAAAAAACATATTTGGCTGTTTTCATCACAAAACCTTTCATGCGTTATTTGTAGGTAAACACCAAGGCATAGAAGAAATACTAGATTATTTTCTGCATTTCTCATTTTGATACAAGTAAACAACTTCTGGACAAAGAAAGCAATGACTTAAAAACAATCCTCTATCTTCCACGTAGCTATATAATTTATAGATTTTTTTAAAACGATGGAGAATCTAATTCTTTCTCTTCATTAAAATTCATTATGCTCAAGTCTTTATGTGATTAGCACCATCTATTTCCTTCCTACACAGTGCATTGTGTGACTCAAACATGACCTGTTCCAGTAAAACAAAGATTAGTTTTTTATTGACATCCTTGGCAGAGATCTTCCAGTTCAGCTCACAAATAGGAGAGTAACATCTCTACTGAAGCTTTACCAAAGCTCTGATAACATATTGGCAATGTCTGTAAGGTATATTCAGTCTCACTGGCAATGTTCAGTTTATCTGAACTGAACCCTGGCTTATCAGTCTACCAGCCTGTGGTAAGGAACCTGAAGAGATCTCACAATGACTGCCATCACTCTCTGTATATAGCTTGCCCTCCTAACAATCTAAGGTGTTGAGACTGGCTGATAACTACTCAGCCTTCACAGCATAGCTGCAATATGTCTGGAGAGCATGTCTGGGTAAGGTGACCATAAGATCCCCAAGTTCAGTAACTCAGTCGTTACTAAATGGAGTATTTACATAAAGGATAGCAAATTAATTTCCAAGTACTTTCTTGCAATCAACTGCCATAGTTTCAGAGAATACTAGAAATGTTTTTGTCTCACTCTTCAATGGTGGGACTAGCTCAACAGATGGGCAATCAAATGTAGCTTAACTGCAGGTTAAAAAGGCAAAAGTCGGTAAAGACAAATGTGTACAAAGGGCAAAGCTGTTAGCACAAATTTATTGATGTCATGTCCAAGTGCTGCTCTTTATTGCCCTACTTCTGTCCTTACAGGAAGGAATCACTCAAGTCCACATATAGAAAATAAACAGTGCAGCTACCACCCAAATCTCGCTGTTCCCCTCGAATCAACAGCTGCTTTTCGGAACATGTTGCTTTTGTCAAGTGAGGCTGTGGTTTAATTCCAGAGGCTTGCCTGGGAGTGAAGAAAGCACTAGCAGTGTGATTCAGTTTGCAGCATCTCAGAGAGAGGTAAGCCTCTCAAATTGTTACTCTCTAAAGGAAGATAAAAGCCCAGGCAAGGGAATTAGGGTGAACTTGCACTATTAAACCAACATGTATAGCACTGAGAAGGATGTTCGCTCTCTTACTGCAGCTACTTAGTATTGCTCTGAGAAATGATATTAGAGAGCTGACCACTAAGACAAAAGGGAAAGGGAACAAGAAAATAGAAGGTATTAATAAAATTCAGGGACAGAAAAATATAGGTTTCCTGTCACAAGTAGTCAAAAAAATATGTACATAAGGAAGAGCTAGAAAGGCGACAACTGTAGGAATCACTTTTGCAATCCAATGAATTGCATGGGGTTGTAAGAGCTCTTTTTCCTGCAGGCTGTGATAATTTATATGATTCAGTTTTGATTTTCATTAAAATGAGAGTATTTTAACTACAACAAAGCATACAGGCTGAAGGATTGCTGCTGGGAATTTGCACTCAGAGGAAAGGAGTAGTTCAAACACAAGGTCTAGGCACCGAAATGTAAGTTTCTTTAATTCTCCTTGTGTCTTGATACCAAAGCAAAAATCAAGAGGCATTTTCAAAGACTCCTAAAGGTACTCAAACCTCAGCGACCCCTTAATATGATTTTCATGTCAACAGCTTTGGTGTCTTTTGAAAATGTTCACCTAGAAGACTAGTGCAAGTTGGAATTGCCTTAGGGTTTCACTTACTCATGCTTTGTTATTTTTGTCCCTTTTGAGTTTTGGGTTTTTTTTGTAAACAGATTTATTTTATTCCACATCTATTGGGGGTGAGGAGTGATACAAGGGGAAGGAAGAATGTTCTCCACTTGATTTAGGCAAAGAAATAGGATCAATATTATAAGCAGGGAAATAAATTTAAAGGAGATTTGCAGTACTGCATTTCCAGCAATATTTAAATACAAAGTAAATCAACTTCTTATCTACTGTACACATTGTAGATGTTAATGCCTGACAATTTTGAAATCAATGCATTGTTTAATCTAAATTAGTTTATCATGTATTTTGAAAAGAACATTCACCCTGACTATTTAATTTCCAGTGATTACTCCTTATTTGGGGTGATTTATTTGCAATAAATAATTTCATAAATAGAAGCAGATCATTATGTAGACAAAGGGAATAATGATTTTATTCACAGCTTGGATTAAGTTAATTTATGTATTTATTTATTTATTCTCTGATGTAATTTTCAGATTTGTTTTGCAATCTGTTTTAACACTCTTTTCTCCACAATGACCATGGATATCAATGGGAATCATTTCCCTCCATTGCCTTAACTGTTAAAACTTGTGATATTTTGTATCCTGCCAATGAACAACATAAGAAATTCTGAGGATGTGTCTCACCTCTCTTTATACATGCATATCTGACTTTCTGAAAATGTTTGTGTTTAAAAGGACTATAAATTTTTCTGTATCTGTGTGGTTGATTCAGTATGCACATATGTCTTGAATAGCCTTTTTATCTGAATGTAGTAACACACGCATGTATGCATGTGATAACTGAGGTAGTCAAACATATGTTTTTTCTTGTTAAAGGTGCTTGAAGGAAAAGTGCCAATGTGTCAAAGAAATACATGTTCTTTGTTTAAAGACACTGCAGAAATTTTCAGGAATTCTGGTCTTTTAGATTGTCAGAGAATTGAAAATACAAAACCAAACAAAAATTACTAGGTTCTACTAGACTTAGGAAAGGAAATCAATATATTTGATGCATAATTAAAATAAGAACTAAGAGTTTTTCATTGGATTTGTTCATGTTATGTATTTTATTTTGAACTCATTGAAGATGTCAGTGGGACATTTCCACTCTTATTTATACTGTTGTAAATGCGAAGTAATTGAATTAAAACAGTTGCTTGGAATTAGAACTGAATTTTATTTTTTATCCCCCAAAAGAGAGGCAAATTATTTATTGAAAGTGAAAGTTCCAGTGCAACGTTTCCTGGGAAATGGTTTATCAGATCCAAGATAACACTTGATGTACCATGTCTTTGTTACCTCATGCTCAATCCCTGATTTCCCTAATAAAAATTATGAGTCTGAGTATGGACCTCAGATCATGACAGAGAAGCTTCAACAATGTTTCTTTCTTTCTCTTGCAGTGAATTGAATCTTGAAAAAAGTACATGTTGACAAGTGAGTTAAGTCTTGGGAAAAAAAAATCCTGGATTAAATTGTTGGATGAGAAAAAATATATTCCACCATGCTCTACTGGAGGAGAGGAGAGGAGAGGAGAGGAGAGGAGAGGAGGAAAGGAGAAAGAGAAGAGGAAAGATTCATATATGTTATTTACATTTTTATAGGGTAGTAAACTTACAGTTAGAGAACAAAAATAGAGTCTCTATGAGCGATGCAAGCAGATGAGAGGAGAGGAGAGGAGAGGAGAGGAAAGGAGAGGAGGAAAGGAGAAAGAGAAGAGGAAAGATTCATATATGTTATTTACATTTTTATAGGGTAGTAAACTTACAGTTAGAGAACAAAAACATTCTAAACGTTCACTTAGGCTCATTGCAGTTCATAACAAAATGTATCATCAATCATTAGAAGACAGATGCATTAAATGAGGCTTTTAAAATATCCCCGTGAAAAATCTTCATCTCCTAATGGGACAGAAGGAGAAGACAGGCCTATATAGGCACTATCTACCTTAACATCTTTCTTCCTCTTTCCAAACCCTGGAAACAAACTTCGATTGTGAGAAAGAATAAGAATAAACAATAACTACTTCTGCTTTGGATTTGAAGTGAAATAGAGACTTCAGCACTTCACATTTCCTTACAGTTTTGGATCTCGTTGGCATTGTGAGATATTCTGTACATCTTTCCTGTAGTTTGCCCTTATCCTCACCTCATACAGAATCAGCTAAAATCCCTTTCATGGCACTAGCAATGGGGTTTTGCAAAGTTCATAACTTCCAAAAACCTTTAAGACAGAATTTTCTGGTGTATAGGATCTGTCAAAGAGATTAGTGAACAGAGGCAGAGAGGGTACATTTGGAAAAGATGGGTCTCTGAAAATACAGAGCAACTGTGAGTGTGTTCAGTTCTTTGGCCAAGATACTTGACTTTTCAAAGTCTGAGAAAAGCTTCCTTGAGGGATATGAATTTTACATGAACTACCATATATCACTTTATTTTCTTCTTCGACAGAGTGCCATATTTTTAGCTCATTTATACCATTTTTGATTGGTGATTTAGTCACTCATATGTAGGGGGGATTTGGTTTCTTTTATCCTAGATATGGTTCTTTAATGACTCATTTCTTAAATTTTAATTTGCCAATTTTAATTTGCCAATTTTAATTCAGCCACAGTTACTAGTATATCCAAAGAGTGGTCAGATGCAATACATTCTTACCAATGTTTTCTAATCATTGCTCAGCTTATGTCAGGAACAAACGATATGAAAGCTATTGGCCCCAGCTGTCTACTGTTCTAGCATTAGCTACAATTTTCTAAATCATCTTGGAGCAAATACTCTAGTTCCCAGTAAATTTTGTTTTGCAGGCCAAACTAAGCGTAGGGTGCATGTGCATGCAACTGATGTACATCAGCAATCCTTGCTGCTGCAGCTCTTATGGAAAGTGCTGAATAAATATGATTTCTTTATCATACTTTTGGGTTTCTTGATTTGTTTTTATTTGGTTTGGGGTTTTTTTTGGATCAAAAAAATAAACATTTCTCATGCGTAGCAGAATGCTTTCCAGATTCAATTACAGGATAATTTATATTTTGTTCTGGACTATTTATTTTTGTTAATGCCTTTTTGAACCTCTTTGTACTATCTTCCCTAGTAAGTGATAAATTGATGTTCTTATATTCTGTCAACAAGAAAGAATGAAGTTTTTACTCTGTGTATCCCCAGTCCTGACTTTATGATTCCTGTTGGTGATGCGTGGTATATTTTCTTCTAATTTTTGTAACAATAAGAGACTTAAAAGTAATGTGCTGAAGGTTCAGGAAAAAATAATTCATGACCAAAACTGGATAGAAGAAACTGCATGGAATAGATGTCCACAAACAATGGGTAATTATTTAGGCTGCTACCACCTCTCAGCCTGCTATTAAATCTTCAGGTCATTTCATGAAAACAGAATTAAATACATCAAGGGAAACTGAAAATTCCCTATTCTAATTTATATTGCATCTAATATTTTCCCATGAAAATTAAGTAAAATCCTCTCAGACAGAACAAATTTACATTCCCTGAGACAAGAAACCAATGAAATAATGAACACTGGATCCCACATTTCCATTGCCTTTGGCACTTAACCAGCAAACAGGCAGATGTCTGCATATACCATCTAGGGGTAAGAACCTTTTTACAGCAATGAGTAAACTACCATAATCTTCAAAGAATTTGAGCTTAATGCACCCTCTTCTGCCCTTATCCTTTTGACTTTCTTTGGCATCCCACTACATTAGTAGGCTGGCTTTCCTCTTTGCAGCTCACAGATGCTTAGTTTCTTCTAGGCATGAAGCTAAGAAGTAAGCACCTCACTCAAGCACTCAGATGCTAGGAATTAAAGAGACCAGAGTCTGGGTGCTCCAATAATTAGTCTTGCAATATTTTATTCTTTTCTGAATTTATTTCTCAGATTCTCTGTGACTTTAATTGGGGAGAATAGTTCTTTCCTACTTTCTAGCAATGAACACCTGAAAGGTGTCTGGATGCTTATAATCATAGAATGGCCTAGGCTAGAAGGGACCTTAGAGATCATCTAGTCCAACCTCCCTGTTATGGGCATGGACGCCACCTTTCGACTAGACCAGGCGACACATGGGGACCGAGCGGGAACCGAACCCGTGACCTCGGTGTTGGTCCTTGTTGTCAGCACCACGCTCAAACCACTGAGCTAACTGGTCCCCCATCTTACTCCAAGATGTACCAGATCTACTCAGAAGGACAGCATTAAGACAGAAGAGAATCTTGGTACCTTCCAAAGAGAACTTACTTTCTTATAAACCCAAAAGGCATCTAGCATTTATTCAGTTTATCAATTTCTAGAAAACTGACAAGTAACACAAAATAGAAAGGTGGATTCCCCTCAGTGGGACATCGGGCATCAAGAATTCTTCAAATACAGAAATAAGTAATACCTCTGAAATGAACTTGCTAAAGAGAGAATTACCTCTTTCCATATAAATTTACGCAGGTAGTTCATTACAGCCCATTAGTAAAAATACTCATACTTTATGTAGTGATTGTTATTGCTCTTGCTGTTACTGTTACTATTATTTGAGTTGTTACAATCTCATATTCCAGCCATGAACCAGAATCTTATTGTCCTCTTTTTCATTTTCTGGTTTAACGTTGAGACTTCTCATTGTTCCCTTTTAATATCTTGCATATGTTGTCAGAAATTCACTTGTTCCCAGTCTACAAAGCAATGAGGATTGCCAAGTTTGGCACAGAATCTCTCAGTTTCTAAAAATAGGAAGCCTCTCCCCCTCATTTTCATACACATGTTCATTCACACATACATATGTAACTGGAAACAAAAATGACATTCAAATAATTTTTAAGGTGGCTACAGAAAACAATGAATGAAAGGAAATGTTAGTCAAGGGTGAAAGGTACCATATGTCCTCAAAAGCCTTGGCACAATGGGGAACCACCTAAATAGCTTTTTTAATGCACCCTGTTGTGCCTAGGTATTGATGGACATATGGTACATTTCACCCTGAACTGTGAATTTCCTGAAACAGCTGTAATGCTCTTTTAATGTTTTTCTGGATAATGACACACTCACAGCATTCATTATTTAACCATTCTTCCCTGACCCTTTAGGGGGCCCATGTACTTTTATCAGTCTATAGAAAACAGGATATCAGTGAGTCATTTATCTTCTGGTTGCATAAATATGTCTTATTAATTGACGTATTCTTCATGGACATAAAGTTGTTGGTGACTGTGCATCAAGAGAAATCCAGCAAGGTATTCAAGATTGCTGCCCTCTGGCTGGATCGCAATCAGGCTCAAGACACAGGCACATAACAGAATATCTCTTTACTTTCGTAGTGATATAGTTCACTTTCTTACTCCTATTTTCATAAGTTAAATGGGGAAAAGTGCATAAGCATACATGACAAATCAAGATAGACCCAAGTGAAAACATATAACTTGTTTTTATGTACTGAGATAATATGATACTGATATATGTATAGTATTCTCCCTGTAGTTCTAATTTCTCTGTATAATTGCTCCTGTGACATGTCATCCTTTACACACCACAGAATCATTTATATTTTATTTCACTGCTCACTGGTGAAGCGTAATTTCTTGATTATTATGATCAATTACTGGCAGTATGTGATCTCACTTATAAATCTGTTTGGGCAAACAGATCAAAGGAGAGAAGTTACATAATCAACAAGATTATCTCTTTCTTGTCACTTAACCCAGATGTACACATTTTCAGAGTAAGAAGCTTTTGAAAGTAACAGTTTGGTCTAAGTAAAACTAATTTTCTCATATCAGAAACATTATTTGAACAATTTTCTTACTGTCCTGTATGGGAATTATTGACTGATGAAAAACTTCAGGTTAATAAATTTTTAAAGACTGTGACCATTTTCCTGCTTTATATTTTATAGAAGTAGCTTCTACTTCGTTATGTAATCACTGATTCCTGTACTGCCTGCTAGATTACCATGTTAGAGAGCTCTCGTGTAGAACTGAACTGCTCCTTTATTAAAATATTTCCAGAAATGCAAAAAAAGGTGCATATAAATTTGCTTTTTTTTGACTTCAAAAAGGCAAAAATCACAAATAATGAGAGTTTAGCTTGTTGTCATTTTTCATTTGTTTTTTTTTCCTTCAAGGATTATGTTCTAGATTTTTTGTGTGCCCCCCAGTAATACCCAAAGTGCTGGTCTGAAAATCAGTTGATAAACTGTTATCCAAGTTTATTTAATTAAGATAAATCATACAAATGTTAATTTCTTAGGGATTACTTCTACCTATCCAAATTTAAAATCAATCATATCTTGTCAGATGCTGCATCAGTTCTCTCCCAGCCCCCTACTTTCACATCAAATTTGCAAAGCAGATCCTCCCCCTCATTTAATTTTACCTTCCTCTTCCATCCCCCTGCTCTTTCTGGCATGCTGCAGCATTTTCTTGATGCCTGGGGAGTGAAGTTGCAAGGTCCTCCCACCTTTTCAGGAGGAGGTACTGCACTGAGGAGGAATAAGTAATGGAGAGAACAGAGTAAAACACAGCAGAGTTTTCCTGTAGCAGAACTGACTTGGTGCTTCTCTGCCAGAGGAGGGCAAATGGGGTGGGCAGGAGGTTGAATGTGTTCCTCTTCCCACCACCAAATAAGACAAAAGCACAAGCTGTACTGCTCCAGGGAGGTGTGTTTGTCAACACCTCTAGCAGATACTAAAGAATCATCGGTGTAAAGATTCTGACAATGAAGTGGTTAGACTTCTAACAGGCTGTACCTTAATGAAAAAAATGATTCTATATCACTCTTTGTTTCAGAAAGCAAAGAACTGGAAATATAATTTTAAAAAAAAGTAATCATCTTTAAATGGTCTGATTTTCAGATGCTTATTTCATGGTTGGACTCAGTGATCTTAAAAGTCTTCTGATTCTATGGTTGTATATATATGACTGAAAATACCATATTATTGTTATGCTGATTAATACAAAACCACCCTATGATTATCTGAAAAAAATAAAAATCACAAGTAAATATCGATATGAGAAACATTTTTACTTTGAAGTATTTTACGTTCTTCATGCTGGCACACACAGGACAAGAAGGTGAGCTGCTTTCTCTCTTTTGCATGTAGAAACCCTGTCATTACGGAGAGGAGGTCTAAATCTCTCAGTATTACACTCTGAATCTTATTAGTAACTTAAATTAAACTTAACGTTATCAAGCTCCACAAATGTTGGAAAACATATTTCAAGCTGAAAGTGTTTAATTTTCATTTATTTTTCAATATATTTTGAGTTTCTTGGATTATATTGTCTGTTTCCATATTCTGTATATCACACATAAAATCAATACAAAAAAAAATGGCAACAAAATCTTAACATTCCATTATTTTTCACTTGTCCATAATTTTCCAACTTTCCAGCAGGGCACTTCCTAATTGTGAACTTAAACACCAGCTGTCACACATCAAATTATTGATGGAAATGAAAACTCCTTGAACTCAACAGCAAAACAAATGCTGAAGTGAAAGATTTATGAACACAAGAGAATTTTTGAGGTTATTAATGTTAGAAAGTAGCTCAATCTAAACTTCCTGTCATACTCCAAATAGCTAACCTAAGACCTCAATAGCTGTCCTCAGCTTGCAGATTAAAACTACAATTAAACTAATTTAAATTACACCCATCCACAAATTCTTTGTCAGTTTTACATTGTATGTAAAGATTAGCCTTGGAAAATATTATCAAAATGTGAGGGTTGCTGTAGAGCATGAGAATTTTTTTGTACAGAGAAAAAAATCAAGATTTCCAATAAATAGTAATTGTCTAATGCAAATATAGCTCACAGATTCATAGGGATCTCACAAGGTGCTGGTGTTATGGATTCTGAGGTTTTAGACAGCAGTAATTACTAGACAAAATACTCACAGTTGTGAGAAAACACAAAGACAAATCTGCACCTAAGAAGATGGAAAAATTGTCTTCTAACTACCAGAAATCCACTCACTCATAGGAAAAGATTGCTTGCTTCTTTGTGAAGAAAAATACAAAGAAGCACAGCGTTATTGTCAGATAAACCCAAATCCTACTAATGGACAATATATAGACCTGCAACTCATTCAGTTTAAGTGGCACTGAACAGAAGAGGGTACAATGCTGTAAAGGCACAAACATAGATTCACAAACTGTCTTTTTAAAAAAGTTTTCCCATCAGCTCCATGTATTTTTCAAATTCACTTTTGTACAGAACTTTCCACTTCAAAATGGGATATGAAACCCATGCAACCACAACCATGGATTTTAATATTCTAGATCACTACTTACAAGCAAATACTCTTCTCTGATACTGGCCTATGTAAAAGCTGGTGTACTACACAGTTCTTGCAGATTCTTGCTCTAGAATTAAAACATGTACGTGAATGAAAAATGTGTGTGAGATCAGATGACGCTCAGAAATATTTCTACATTCTTGGCTGGCAAGAAAGTCGTTATCTTCTCTAAAATAACTGCAAAAATTTGATTTTTTTTTTCCATCCCCATCTTGTTGTTGAAATCTGAAAATCTTTAATTAGCCATTTATTTACGTGGAAATGCACACATATGTACACCTATTATAGAAATGTTCTCAAAATACCAACATTAGAGAAAAATAGGTAAGTCTAGGCATAAAAAAGGGGCATCCACAAATTACTACTGCCATCTATTGGTAATGACTTGGAACTACAAGTTGCTATAATTTGCATAACAGGTTAGATAATTAAATGAGTCATGATAATCCTACAAATAAAGAGACTTGAGGAAATAAAATATTACCGAAATCACTTGCAAGACACCAGTTCTGGAAGAGTATCTTCAGTGGGAGATGTGAGTATGTTTGAAGGTGTTCTTGTCTTTGGGACCTGAAAGTACAGTCTGTGTTTTCAATGAATTGTCTTATTAAAGGGGCTGGAGCTACCAATTCCTAATCATGCCAAATAGTAATTTTTGCACTATAAAACAGAGGACTCGGGTGCCTAAAAGCACTTCACAATCATGCCAACCTCCAGTCCTTTAGAGTACAACCCACTCCCTTGTTTCAGTAACTTGATTTGCATACATTGGCAGAAGTGAATGGCTTCTGACTGGAAACCAGAAGAGTGGCACCTTTGAGCATAAAGCTGTTTAATAGTTAGCTGCTAGGCTAGACACTGGGTTGTATTTGAAAGTCAACTGGACCTGATGCACCAAGGTTAATGTTATAGAGGAAGAGTTTCCGTCTCAACTGGGATTTACAGCTTGAAGACCTCACTGTCTAGACAGTGTCAATAGAGTGAACAATGTCACTTCTGTATGACAGCCCAGGTAACCCACCTGTGCAGAAAGCAAGAAGGTCAGGTTCATCTCCTGGCTTGGCTGGGCTTGCACTACCAATTGTCCTCCCAGGAGACATGTTTTCCCACTGAGTATGTTTTATTCTGAAAGTAAGAGGAGGGTGTTCAACTACTGGTCTCACTGAAGACGCAAGGCAATCAAGACTGAGGAGCACAGGAGAGGCTGTGACTAGGACACTTGGGCATTTGGCTACCAGATGAAATCCCTTCTTTGCAGCTTTCTTTCCTAGAGACCTTCTGTCTTTTGCAAGAATCTCACTCACCCTTAAGGTGGCTCACCTCCCAGTGAGTGCACAGCTCTTCTCTGTCCTGGGTAAGTGCTCTGATCAGCAGCATATTCAATGCCAAAACCAATAACAATACTGAGCACCAGCAGTTAGAGGTAAGTGAAGTCTGGGGCTGCAGGTCCCTGCAGAAGCTACTGCTATCAACACTTTCAAAGTGTGTGGTAACAAAATAACCCAACTTAGGACATTCACGAATTGAGGACCTAATTCCCACAGTAAATGCCTAAATACTTTCTTGGTAATTAGCATCAACCCCAACTAACCATTCTGAAGGTGCTTTCTGTCTTGCAGTTTTCAAATGTACATGTATCTAGTCCACGGGTTATTAATTATTCAAGAAGTCATATAAAATTCCCAGCAAATGAATGGTGAAAAATAGTAATTTACGATGATCACTGACAATGCATTCTGGTTATTCCATTTCAATTTTTATGCCCGTTTTTCCCATTATAAAGTAGAAATACAGGGCCTTACTGTAATCTCTCTGCCTCACTCCTTTCCTTTAACCCTCTGCTAGGGTAAACCATGATTTAAATGGTTTTTCTCCCCAACCAGGGTGTTTTAGGTGGTGAAAAAAGGGAAAGGTTTGATGTGCAAAACCAGGGGTCGTGGCAAAGGACTGCTGAGGCAGACTACTACAATTCTTGCGAGGCTGCTGCCTGCAGAAGCTGCTGTGCTACTTCTACAGATTTTGCCATCAAAATCCCATCATGCTGTTGCCTTAGGCAACTTCTTGCTTTGCCTGAGGACATCCCTGGTGCCTAACAGCACACAAGCCAGATTTCAAGCTGGCATTGTTCCCATTTCTGACATGTCTGTTGCAAACCAGCATCAGCACCACTTTGAAATTGTTCAGAAATCACTACCAGGAAACATTGTAGTGACAGTGTCTCTTCTTGCTGAAAAAAATGGCCTGCGAAAAGTCCCCTAGTCATTTAGCAAAATTGGCTTTCATTCCATTCAGTTAATTCATGTTAGCTGAATCTGACCTAAACTTCTGCTTACTATGATCAAGACATAGAAGGAGATGAGAGTCTTTATTCTTTTTAACATTAAAATGTTTTTAATTAAGTAGTATTTAAGTCAGGAAAATGTCAAAGAATTCCTCCTGCCCTTTGTGTTACTATTGTTTGGTGAAGGCAATTTTTGCAAGACTGTGCAGAATGCATATTTTGTTGGCTATATTTGTGAAATGTAACACGTCAGAAATATTGTGTCTTTGGTAAAGAAAAAAAATAATTTGAGCAGAGAAAAAATGTAGAAAGGGCTTGAAATACACTGTCTCTCTCTTTTCTTCCTTTTCTTTTTAAAGCTGCGGTTTTCTCTTGTGTCTATTCCTAAAGCAATTTTTAAGTAATTCACTGTGTTTCAGAGAGGCAGTTAAAATCTCCTTCATGCAAATTGTCCAAGCAGTCATTTAAAAGCAATGCTTTTTGTTCTTGTCAGGCTGAGGGGCAGAGAAAATAAGCAATTTTCCCATCCCATGGGTGAAGAATTCACCCGACTGCTAAAATCTTAGCAGATTCCAAATGAGTCATATTTCTCCTTTTTTCCTCTCTTTTCTTTTTTTTTTTTATTTTAATCTGAAACTCCTTCATTCAAGGTCTCTAATCATGACCATGTTTGCTGTCATGGTTAACAAAAAAAGTATATTTGCATTCTCTTGTAATGCAGAGGTTGATATTTGTCACCACCTGCAAACTCTAAAGGGGTTGAGTAAAACTTTCTTCTCACATTGTGTTTCCTGTCTTTCACTGATAACTCAGGGCTGGTACTGTTAAAATTGTGTTTTAACTTGAGGTAACTTTACAGAGCTACACAGAGATGACCTTTAAAATAGAAGTGTTTACCCTGAAAATATTTTATTCTTGGAGAGTCACCAAAAAGTTGTGGGGTTTTTTTTTTTCAGAAACAGTGGCAAAACTTTAACATTGTTACCAAAAATATCTGTGAGATAAATTGATAATGACATTTTCCTTTGTTTTTTGAAAAACAGGTTACATTATTGCTAAAGGTAAAGTGCACGCATAGTGAATTCAATGTTCCTTCGTCGGTGGCTCCTCTGAAATAAAAGCCACATGGCAAAAGCAGTTTCTGATAGAAAGTTTGTGCTGACTTTCACTTTTCCGGGCATGGGACTAGTCATGTAAGCACTGGTACAACAGGGAGAGTCCTCGAGTCATATGCTGCCTCGTACCATTTCGTGCTCCAGGATTTTCTGTCTCACGGGGCCCAGCCTCGGCTGCTGGCAAAGGGAAGGATGCAACCCTGTAGGCAGATCACAATGAGCTTTAACCTAACACCACCCGTACTGAATGCCAAGCAGAAATCTGCTGAAGCGTGATTTTCAAAGACCAATTTTTCAGGCTGTGTTGATCTTCCTGCCACAAGAGCTGTGGTGATGCTCAACCTTACTCATGTGTTTCTTTTAAGTGCATTGCAGTCACACTGACACAGCTTTAAACCTTCTAGAAGTCTTTGGTCTCATCAGATGTTCCCAGCTGGACTGAATCGTAGGATGAGAATTACACAGCCAGTGGTTTAGTTAATGAATAATTTTGAATGTCCTGTTTTTAACTTAAGGTTTGTCTAAAAATTTGGTCTGGAGGTGAGTTTCTTGCTTCTGAAAGGAGATATGCAGGTGCAATGGCAACATTGTGGAACATCATGAAAACAGTTGCTTGGGAGCTCACACTTAAAGAAAATACAATGTTTTATTCCCTTATTTTTCATTTTTCTCTTCAGACATTTAAGCTACTCCACTTGCTAAAATTGATTTTTTTTTAATGCTGTACAAGGTATTAGTAACTCATTTTAAAGAAGAGATCGAATATGGTGACTGGAAGGATGAGACAGCAGTTCTGTCCTCACTTATTTGGTTATGGCAAAATTCCCAGAGCCTGTTCCATACAGGTACTTATTGTGTACAGACTATACAGTACAAACAGAAAAACTGCAGCTTAAGAAAAATGAGTGTCAGGAGATTAGAAATGAAACTAAAGCTCCTGCTGGAAGGAAGATAAATCAAGAGAGCACTTTGACTTCTTCTATTTAAAAATAAAATAAAAATGACAATAAAAAAATATGGCAATAGCAACTGATATGCTGAAGAAGCAAGCGAAGAGCTACAAATCCTGAGTGGATTCTCTGCTTATCTTCATTCTCAATTTATTGTACTACATGATGCACTACAAAAAAGGTGACCAAATTCATTTTTTGTATATATGCGAAGCAATATGAATTTATTTTCTAGCTTCCAATCTACCTCATTCCTGAGCTGCAGTAACCCTATATTATTTCAGTTTTCCTGGACAATTTGAGACTGGGACTGTTAATCTTCTATTGCCATTTATGCAGCTATTTCTTGAGAGAGATGTGAGTTAGGCAAAGTGAGTTTGTTTCTTGACCAAAAATATCACTCCAAAGACTAGACCACTATAATAAGTTCTTGCAGCGTATCTTTGTTTTCTGTAAAAGCCCAGCCAGAACACAGCTGTGTAAATTATGTCTGCATACCTTCCCAAGGAGAGCTTGTATTAATCCATTACAGAACTGAGAAGATCACAGAGATGTAAGTTATTCCAGTATTTTCTGAAGACAAGTAAAATTCAGCAATTTAGCAGAGTATGTCACAATGGAAGCGTATTGCATAGCCCACGCGTGGTAAATATGCACTCACTAGAAAGCAAATATTTCTTGTTTGTTGTAATACTATGTTATACATGAATGCAGCTGACTTATGAAAAGCCTCATAATAAGTATTGGTACCTGGAGGTGGAGTAGAAATCAAAAGTAGCTGAGATGCAGAAAGCAGAATATATTAAAAAATATTTTCTTTAGATGGTTAACGTGCATAACTATCTATATAAAAATAGCTCAGGTACTGTTTTATTTCTGTTAATACAGGGTCAAAGCCTACAAAAAATATGCTTATATTTGCAACCAAATTAGAAAATAATAGTAGATTATTAAAAAATTTCAGCTTTCTGGTTTTTTTTCAGGATGAGTCCTTCCTTCTTTCTTCTTTCTTTTTTTCCTCTCCTTTTTTGCCCAGTTCAGTTCTTTGCTCTTTTATACAGTGAAATCTTCAAACTATGAATGTAAATCAAATATAAATTGATTATTTACGTGTCTAATGACATCATGGCATTTATTTTTTATCCAAAAAATTCAAGAGGGATCAGAAATTTAAGATTAGGACTAATAATGGTCTTCTTTATTTCATCTTTATTCACAATTTGTGGTATTTAACTTTGATTCTAATCTGCAACTACTGAAATAAATGGGCATAAGCTTCGGTTCTTCATGATACTTTTGAAAGAGCCTTTTAGAAAAAACAAGAAGGTAAATAATACACTTTTTAAAATTGGCTTGTGTTATCAAAATGTTGTGGAGCAAGTCAGGTCTTTGTATATTCCAGTTTGTTCAGCTGAAGTGAAGCAAGAAAACTATTATTGATTGGATTGGATTTGGTAGCAGGAGGAACTGCAGAGGTGGCTTCTATGAGAAGCTGCTAGAAGTTTCCACCATGTCCGACACAGCCAATGCCAGTTGGCTACAAGACAGACCTACTGCTGGCCAAGGCCAAGCCCACTAGTGACAGCAGTAGCGCGTTTAGAGTGACATATTTAAGAAGGGGAAAAAACTTGCACAACAGCAGCCAGAAGAGAAAAGTGAGAATATGTGAGATAACCAACTCTGCAGACACCAAGCTCAGTGAAGAAGGAGGGGAGAACGTGCTCTGGAGCGGAGATTCCCCTGCGGCTTGTGTTGAAGGCCATGGTGAGGCAAGCTGTTCCTCAGCAGCCCATGGAGATTAATGGTGGAGCAGATGTCCACCTGCAGCCCATGGAGCACTCCATGCCAGAGCAAATAGGTGCCTGAAAGACTTTGTGACTCCTGCTAGAGCAGGCTCCTGGCAGGACCTGCGGATCCATGGAGAGAGGAGCCCATGCCAGAACAGGTTTGCTGGCAGGACTTGTGAACCCACAGGAGATCCACGATGGAGCTGTCTGCTCCTGATGGACTGCACACCATGGAAAGGACCCGCACTGGGCCAGTTTGTGAAGAACTGCAGCCTGTGGGAAGAACTCGCAATGAAAACGTTCATGGAGAGCTGTCTGTCATGGGTGGGATCCCACATCAGAGCAGTGGAAGAGTGTGAAGAGTCCTTGCCTGAGGAGGAAGGAGCAGTAGAAATAATGTGTGATGAACTGGCTGTAACCCCCATTCCCTACCCCCAGCACTGCTGGAGGGTAGCAGACAGGGAAATTGGAAATAAAGTTGAGAATATAGTAAATATTCTCAGAAATACAGGAGGGGTGGAGGGAAGATGTTTTAAAGATTTAGTTTAATTTCTCATTACCCTGCTCTGATTTTACTTGTAGAAAATTAATTTCCCTGAGTCAAGTCTGTTTTGCTTGGGACAGTAACTGCTGAGTGATCTCCCTGTCCTCCTCTCAACCTATGAGCCTTTCATTTTATTTCCTCTCCCCCGTGCAGCTGAGGAGAGGAGTGACAGAGTGGCTTTGGTGGCTATCTGGCCTCCAGCTGGGGTCAACCCACCACAGGGTCAGGGTGATATAAGACTACCCATTTTGTGATGTCTGAGATATAGGCACTGATATTTTGAAAAGGTGGTAGCAAAATTCACCCAGCTTCCCAGCCATTTTGACTGCCTTCCATACCATGTTTTCAGAGACAATTTATCTGGCTACCTATCCACTTCTGACCCCAGATTTCCATGGCATTGTGCAAGCATTCAGCGATGCTTATAATGGGATATAACCTGCCTGTGTCTCTCCTAATGTATGGAGATAATGGTTTATCTACCTTGCTGGTTGCTGAAATAGAGTCTTGTTTTCTGTTATATTTTCCACGCTTTTGGTCCTAGCAAGTGATGAATAATGAAAGAGTCTTTCCTTCAGTAATGGCCTTATATAACAAAATCACTTGATAAAGCAAGGAATTTCAGAAGGTGAGGGGAGCTCTCAAATTTAAAACTGAAGCTCCAGACATGAAGTACATAAATGCTTCATTGCTCTGATGGGAGAATGGCTAGTAATTGACTGTCTTAGTAAGATTCAGTATTGAAAGATCATTACATAAGTAGAAAGTGCCATTTGGAGTAACTCTACACATTGTAATCACAGAATAAGAGTTTTTAACAAGACAGTTGCTGGAGTGTTAATAACAAAGATGAAAAGCTCATGACTCTTCCAGGCATGTAAAACGCTGAAATTTTCACATGTGCCTGGAAGTCAGAGAACTGTCTGTGAGAAATCTATTACAGAATTTTCTGTAGACTTGAGAATGTACCAAATTTCTAGATTTTAAATAATGCTTCAATTACATTTTAAGCATCAAAAAACCTTAAGAATATTCGAAAATCTCCTTTGATATGTTTCTATTCTTTTTCCATCTATTTCATTTTATGGAGAAAAGGAAAAGTGTTTTGACTGAAATTTTACAGAACTTTCAGAAAGAAAGTTTTAGCCTTGGAGCAAATGCTAGTGAATGTTTAAAATACAGAACAAATCTGATACCTGCACTTGAATTTCTAATAATAACAAAATTTGCTGCTCCAGTTGCCAGCATTGCTGCTCAGTCCTCCTAAACCAGATGTCTCTTAACGCATCCATCTGCATGAAAATAAATTTCTTATCTTTTAGAAAGACTTCCATCTTGTACTGCAGTGGTTTTTAACATCCAGTGCCAAACTCACTTCTGCTATAAACTCTGTTGAAGACAATAGATTCACTCTATGAATGATTTTGACTTGCAACATAAAGAATTTTTATCACTATGTGCTTTAACATGATTGGACTTGATTCTAAAGTTGGCTTCTATTTTGTCTTTGGGTACTTAAAAATGTAATGCCAAAAGTAGTGTGAGTCAACATGTCATTTTTGAGCACATCTTTCCCCTTCCCCTATTTATGTTCTTACGCTCAGAACTGGAATCCTCAGCAATAGCATTGCTGTAGCTGTGCTTTCAAACTGTCCATCTCTTGTGTCTGTTTATATACCTTAAATTTCTCTGACACTGTCTGTCATGTTACATACGGATTATTAGTTTAAAAAACAAATATTGCACAAATTCTCTGCTGAATGGAACACACATAAGGTGTTATAGTAACAATAAAAGCATATAATTGCAGTTACAGGTATTCTCTCCAAAGATCTTACAGAACATTAAAAACACTAGTTTTATTAAGCCAAGAAAAAGCTTTCCATTATGATATTATTTTACTTGATAATGTGCAAGCTACAACTCTGTGGAATTAAGTTACTCACCCAAGACTGCAGTACATCAGTAGCGTAGTCAAGAATAAATTCATTGTCTGATTGTAGTTATTGCAAAATAAAACAGAACAAAGCAAAATCCTCTTTATTTTAAAGGATTTCACACCAGATTTTAGGCCTTATATGTCTGCCTTCTTTTATTTCAAACTGTCAACTAAATGTACCACTCATTATATGGTGGGACATTTATGTATCTTGGCATACCTAAAACTTAGCTATATTTCAAAAAATCTCTAATTTAGGTTTAAAGAAGGTGTTATACACAGTGTCTCCTGAAAGTAATGGGAGATGACATGATTCTAAAAGTCTTCTCAGAGATGAAAGTTTTGCTGATACTGGCTTATACCAACACACTTCTGATGAGCACTACTATGAGACACCAGTGCCTTCTGCTGTAGTTAGTTGGATGGCCAACAAAATGGTATGAATTTCTGCTTTTTACCTGAAGATAGATCTCCTGTTTCTCTCTGTGGCGCATAAGTACATTCCTAGTACAAAGACTACATAAAAGATGATGATGATAATGGTAATTATTCCTAGTGAAGGAAATGGGATAGTATCAGTATAATATTCTTCAGTAAAAGTGAAATGAAGTAGTTGTTCCTCCCTGCACAGTGGCGCAAGAATGGGTAAAGTAACATCAGCCCTGACCCATAACTTAAATCTACTTAATTGACAAAGTTGTCTTGTAGTTTACTCTCTGTCAGAAAAACCCAAAACAAAAAAAACAACCCAAAAAACCCTAAAAAAAGATGGACACTTTGTTTTGATTTAGACATGTTTTGAGTCAGGGGAATCTCCTCCTTCACTGCTCATGCTACCAGTGTACAGCTGGTGTGATTAGCTGAAAAGAGCTTGGCTATTCCAGTGGACTGGACTGAAAAATCTGAACAACTTCTGAATATTCATTTAAGCATATAGATAGTGCTTGTCTCAGTGAATTTAGTAAAAGGGGAACACCTCAAGGGGAACACATATATCAGAAAACCTTGGAGTTGAAGGTTCCCTTTAGTACCTGTCAACCAAATCTCATGACATGAGTTGCTGAGTCCACTGATGATATGACATCTACAAAAAAATTTAAATGATACATGATACTGTCACTCACAAGAACTCTAGGACAACATTACCGAGGCATAGCAAGCCTCGAAAATAACATTTTTATCTGTTGCTCTGTAGTATACTACCTCTACAGAAAATTACTGTCAAAAATGAAAATAATATAGGATAATGTTTCCATGGCTGCATAGCTGTAACTTTACTGGAAGTACCAAAGGACTAATCAATTGCAACTAAAGTCTTATTCTACTCACATACTTCCTCACCATTAAAAATATCATTTGATGTGACATAGGTTTATGTCTTTGCTACTCTGAATTTCATTAGATTGTAAATTGGCATCTTGGTTGACAGTCCGTATGTGATTTCTCTTCTTTTCACAAATAATGTTTTATAGTCATTAGTACAGTTTACCCAGCTCAGCTCAGAATGCATCTTTTTTTTTAGAAGAATGATCACTCCATTTGCCAAGAGGCAATTTTAACATGTCTCATATCAAGGTATAGATATTATCTGGCATTCATTGGACTGATATGAATTTTCTCAACACAGGAATGTTGTCAATATTTAGAGAAAACAGAAAATGGAAGGGTCCTGTATTTAGAACAGTGCATCATGGAAAACTTTACTAAAGCTAGGATCTGAAGATTGGTTTGGATCTAGATTGAGCTGTATTAGCAGAAGTGTAAGAATCCATACTAAGTTACTAGTCTGGGAGCTCCAAAATGCATAACCATCATAAGCTTCTGTGTGTGCCAACAAGCATCAGTAATATGTGTTTAGAAGCGAGAGATAATGCATCAGCGCACTGTGCTTTCTTTAGGTACAATGTGTAATAAAACCTTTCCTTTCTGCAGCGGCTGGGATTGGCTCACTACTTATCAAAGAATGAATCCTGCAAAACAAACAATAGAATGTCAAAGAAAAGCTAAAACACCTTAAAATTCTTTACGTTTCTATTATCAAGTAGACGTAGTTAGAAATAAAAATCATCTATCACAAAAATATTTTTACAAGCTCACTGAATTGGATGGAGGTTACAGTTCAGATTCAAGATATTGGTAGAACAGTCTAAATTTATCTACGGCGCCTCTTCAAAAAGTAACTTGAGCATGGCAGAATCAAGTGTTGCTGTGGCTTATTGCTTTTGGGGAGACCGTGGCCGAGTGCAATGAAATAAATGGAAAATCTCCCACTGATATTGTTTAACTTTGGATCATTCACTAAAGAAAGAAGCCCAATCTAAATTTCTGTCTTACAAGAAGCCTTATTTAACATAAATAAAAAAAATATAAAAATTATTAACCTCATTTTGATTAGGCAAGCCTGTGTCAATTGCTTCTAATTAAGAGGAATTGCTCTTTCCTAAATTAATAGCTTTTTGTTTACATGTCTAAGAACTTAAACAGAATTAATTATCAACCTGGGCACTTATTCAGAACTACAGGTCAGGTGCCATCTCAAACTGCTTGTTATATTCTATCTTTTTCTCATTTAATTGGGAATGGGTCAGTTTAGAAAAGCTTAGACTACATTCACAACCTAAACACTAGATACTTATCTACGTTATCTGTCCATCTGCATTTCTGAAAATTGGCTTAATCGTGAGATATCTGCTGCTTTATCACTTGCAATGGGTCAAGGAGAAAACTAATTTCCCTGTAACTGTTCAGGATCAAAACAAAACACAGACTGATCTGCATAGATAATATTAAATGCACTTACATTAATTGGTGATGTTGAACTCTTTTTGTTTTCTTCCTGAGTTTCTGCTAAACAGATCAGTTTGGGAAAAAAAGGTGTAAAGAATTATTTCTTCTAAAAAAGAGTTCATTGCAGTAACATGCTGTATTATCAGCTTTTTCTAAAGGATGTCTTTCTATGGGAATGCATCTCATTATCTGTTTCCTAAGTTCTGGATCAGGATCCATTGCATCCATATCCATCATATCCATATGAAGCATATGTGGAGAATCAAGCTCAAGTGCCATCCATGAGGTAAGTTTTCTCAAGAATACTTTGGGGTACTTTTTGGGTTGTATCTGGAGATGACTAATGAGATAACAATCATAATGTATGTGTACTGGATGTACATATATCATGCAGCTGATCTGCAGGTACACAACAAGCCCAGCACCTGAAAGCTGTTTTGCATTTGTAGAGTGACTTTGTGTTACATGTGCTATGAAAGCAGATATAACAGAGCTGTTCTGCCCAAGATCTTGCAGTCCCCAGAGGGCTTGTAAAGTCACACTGTGTAAATGCAGAATCCCCTTGTTTTGCAGATATGACACAGACGTGGTTACATAAGAATTCTTCAGGAAATCCAGCAGTTGAACTTAAAACTTTTGACTGCTATTACAGTCCATAATAGTAGGACTGTCAATGACAGAATTGAATTATTTTCTTAGGAAAAAACTTTGAGCTTATACATTTGTGTATGGAGAATCACTTTTTTCCTCCTAATATGCCAAAATACTGTGTAAGGTTAATCTATGAATTTTTTTGTACTTGCTGTTTTCCACCATGAAAGCATACTGGTGCAATTCTGCTGAGGCTTTTCAGTTCTGAAATTTAGCACACTTCTTTTCAAATATTTCCTCTATTTGAAGCAATAAAAAAATGCAATTTAGGATGTATGCTGTGGTATTTTTCTGATATGAACCAGTGACTAGGATGAGGTATTTAAACTTACTTTCAGTTGCAAGATAAATGGGCTTTAAATCTAGTTCCATGGGCTGCTTCACTAAGCTGTTGTTCCATTTACCTCTCTCTTCAGTAGGAACAAATATTTCTCTAAAATAAGCCTTTTCTGTTAAATGTCTGTGGCAGTCTGCTTGGCAGCTGTAGACACAATTTGGGTCACTGTGTTGGAATTTGAGCATATATGTATATATTCTGTGCCACCTCTGACACTATTATGTCATGAATTGAATGCACAAGTGAATAGATGGTGATGGTGATTTATTCTGATAAAAGAGACAGAGTGACCTGAAGGTAATTCTTTACACTGAGGACACAATATATAATTAAGAACATTTATGAGCTTAGGACCTTTTCTTACACTGCTTTCTGTATTTTCTCAAAACTCTCCCCTTAATGACCTCTCTCCTAATTGAAAAAATGGAAAGCCCCCATAGATGTTGGCTAAACTAACTCACCAATGCAGAAGCATATAACTGAGAGTGGAATTACTGTTTGATAGTCTCAGCTGGTATAAATCAGTGTTGCTACAATGATTTACACCATCAGAGGAGATGGACCAATATTATTTTTATTTATACTAAGAAGTATCAAAATGTAAGATGTACAACTCAAGAAGCCAAGTTCTCATTCAGAATTTTATAAAACTTACATACAGCATGGCATAGCTAATGAGAGCCAGAAACAAGCAAAATTGTGAAGAATGTTGTTAAAGCTGGTAGAGCTAAGAATGCTAAGAATGTAGGGTTTCATGAACTTCATTCTATCTTTTCAACTTTCTATGTAACAATGGCAAATATAATTTTACACAGCTAAAATTATAACTATTAAAGGGATAGATCTTATACTAGAACCTACATTTTAAAACACTTGAAGATTGTTTTGCAATTTCAGAATGATTCAAGAGAGTACCTTGCTCCATTCTGGCATCACCAGTGTGGAAAGGTGTTCTGAGTTCAAAAACAGCATAATGAGCCTGCTGAAATGAGGTTAAGCCAAATGGAAGTCGTGCTGGAATGGGCAGGATCTGAACAGGGAGGATGGCATACTTCAATAAAAGTCCATAGAAAATTGGACTGTAAACTGAAATATGGATAAACACTTGTTTCTATTTATTCTTCTCTTCTTCACAGAAATTCTGCCTTTATGAGTAGGACTATTTGATCTTTAATCAATGTGAAATTAATTTGATTATGCCAGATAATACCAGTAGCATTGTCAAAACAATTGTTGACTTTGCATAGGTTTATGGGAAAATCACACACCAAAGGGTCACATATATTTATATATTATTTATGTTCTTACTATACCAGCTGTGATTGTCCTTCAGTTTTTTTAGACACTAGAGTAAGAGTACTTAAAGCTTCTCTGGGAAGAACCACAAAATGCAAATCACTTTGCACAATGAACCCCTGTGGGAGGAAATATCTGAGTTTTTATACCAAAAATAAATTCTTCATTTCTAACATAAACAATGTCAAGTTTAGCCACTGACATTGCCTGATCTAGTGAAATGAAAGGGAGGATTGGACTAGATGATCTTCAGATAGTCCCTTCCAAGCCAAACTGTATAATTCTATAGATTGGGAAGATTTAGTAAGACCCACATCTGAGATTCTTTGAGATTTCAGGATCCATGAAGTTGTACAAATCTTATTTCTTTTCTCACCAATAACAGTATTTAATTTAGTTCCTTTCCCACATCAGATTTAAGCTACTTTTAGTGACTTGGCAACCAGTTCTCTGATGCTTTGAGATTTTTAAGATCCTTTTCAAACGCAGATTTCTGCAGAACTATGCTGGGGTGAGATAAGAAAAAAATGTGTTCAGAGTAAAATGAAAATGAAACTCTGGTTTTCTTGAAAGTGAATAGTTAGAAGAAAGCATAAACACAACACCAAGGGCTTCCATTTCTTTCCTATTTCCAAAATAAAGAGATTATAAATTCATTAATAGTTTTTAATTCCTCAGGCTGAATGTCTTTTTAAGTTTGGGAAAGATAAAGATACAATGCAGATTTCCTTCTTTGGCCTTTTCCAACTTATCACTGAATTTCAGTAAACTGCTCTGGGGTAAAAGGACTGAAGAGAGTTCATTTAGGGCCTCATTTGACGAAAGGCAGAAGATTGTGATCAAGAGCATATGAGATCGGGGCTGGATGAGAAGTTGACATTTTTATGGAATAATGATGATTAGTAAAACCGGGCTTTTCAAAATTGTCTATGAACAGCTCTGCAGCTCATACTTCTTGGTGTTCACAGATTTATAATCTATGGACAGAAAAAGAACAGAAACTTTCATCACTAAGGTATCTCATTTCAAGAAATCTTTGCCGTATAGTTGAAAAACCTTCCCATTCTGAGAGCAGAAGTGAAAGAGGTTTCTCAGTCATTTTCATTCTTACACTGTTCCCTGAAGAACCTGAAGACTCAAGAGGTCATATAGTAGAAGAACTAGCAACTGCAATAGCAAAAGTATATTTATAACTTATTCAGACGGCACAAGAAGAAACCCCACAATTGACCTGATATTGAAGGAACCAAGCTTCTGAATATCTCTTTCATTGTATTTTTTACAGTGTTGTTCTGTGATATACTTGTTGCAGAATCAGAAATACTCAAAAGATTACATCAAACCCTGAAACTAAGAGCACTGACAATCCATTTAAAAAGGCTTTCCCAAAAGGTACACAAGGTAATTTCTAGACTGACAAAGCTAGGTAAGACTATAAATAGTGGAGACTGTCTCTGAAGTTTCCTTATCAGATGTAAAATTTAAAGGAAAAAAATAAACTCTGCCAGCATGTGACTAAAGAAGATTAAGCATGTGTCCACATTACCAAGGCATACAGTAAGAGAACAATGTGTGGAACTAGTGCCAAGTACCCTACATCTCTAAAGCCCTTATCATTTGGTGTGGAGGAGATTACTTTGGATTTGTTCTTGTTTTGTCCCATAAACTGAATGCCCAATTGTAGCAGGAATCAAATACATGCACCCTTAGGCCACGTCTAGTTCTTTGAGTGTGGTATCATTCCACTACGTAGACCAAAGACACGTAAGTGGAGAGAACCATGAGATTCTCGTTGAAAGTGCACTCCTGATGACATTACTGGAGACATACTGTATGTCTCTTAAAATTTGCCTATACAAACAGACGGCTGCACCTACTGAAAGAGAGGAAAGCTGATAGAGTGAGAGACAACTGAGAAGAAACGTGGCAGTAAAGCTGAGATGGCTAGCATGAAATGAAAACTAATCACAGAAATAGTCTGCCATCTAATACCAGATACCCCATAGAAAGAAGGGGGAGAAAAGAAAGTACCTGAAGGACATACCCAAAGAGTAAGTACACATACAGTGTAGGAATCTGAGCCAACGTACTTGTCTAACCATTAAGAGTTTGGTATATATATATATTTGTACTTTTAAATTTATTTAAAATAAGTAAATAAATTAAAACAATCACATTCTCATGATCCTATTAGATTCTAGAGTATACATCTAAGATTTCTTTCAGTTCCAGCTGTTTCTTTTGAACCAAAATGCTTCAGCAGCTGGGTCTGAAATGTTCCCCATTCCATATGTGTTTGTTGTACTGTTATACCCTGCCTTTAAACATGCAAAACCCATATTGCAAGAATTTCGGAAGGGGTGTTGTCGGTTATTTTTGGAAGGGGTGTAGAGTAGTGAGTTTTTAAGACAGCTGTTTGTAACACATTCAAGGAATAAAGTTTTCAGTAGTGATGTTTATCACTAATCTACTCAGTTCTCAGGAGAATGTGCTGGCATTGGTTTTATCAAGCAGCATCAGCATTTCTGAGTTTATGACAAAATGCCACATAAGCCTCTCCCTTCCCTCCGCTTTGTTCTTATTCCACTTCCAAAGAATAATCTTACAGGAGGACCTCAGAGACTGAATCATTGTTCAGAATCTAAATCACAGGGCAGGGCAGGGCAGTGAAGATAATGACTGTGTATTTGGACAGCATAGGCCAGTTCAAAAGGTCTCAATTCTTTATGCAGACTTCCCACGCATTGTCATATAGTGTTAGTATTACTGATTTGGTTCACATTCTTTATTATCACTGCAGTACCACTATCTCAGCTCTAGTACCTAAAATTTTTTTAACAAAACTTTCAATAATTTTAGGGTCCTTTCATGCTTCTTCTATTCCTGCATTTTTGACAGGGACAATTATAAAAAAGACCCATAGTTTGAGGGCACCTTGATTTCCCCTTCCCTTAAATCTTTAGGACAAAGAATATCAAACGTAGATGGTTATAAACTTTTCACACCTTGTATGTCTCCCTCAGACATAGTAAAAAGCCTCCTAGGACATAGATTGGGGAGAGCCAACCCCTTCAGATATATTTAGGGACTCTGGGCAAAAAGGGTTTGGTATAGGAATTAAGGAAATTGAAATTGGGTCAGGAAAATCGGCCCTGACTTCAGAGAAAATTCCTATACATGTTCAGACATCCAGAATAGCATTATTTGTCCATTTCCTAAGCCAGTATCTTTTTTATACTTATTAACCTTTGGAAGAAAACACAGAAAACAACCCTGGGAAAACAACTTGTCCTCCTCCAGTGTTAAGAAAATAATTACATTAACTTATCTTTTAAAATTGAATGAAAGATGAATTAAAGAATTAAAAAGAAAATAAATTACAACTTCTAAAAGTTGCAGTTCTATTCCAAGGCTTCGTACCTCTTTTTAATGTAATATATTGATGGATCCCTCTATGAATTAAAGTATTTTACAGCAACTTGCATAGGTGTTCTGACATTCTGTCTCCAATTTGAAATGCTGAAGCAGCACATCTAACAAGGGACAGTTAATGTTACCACTAGGTGAGAATTCAACCATGTAATGTCACCACTTCAGTCACTTCCTTTGAACACTACATCCTTATAAGGAGATATCTGAGCCTTTTCCAGAACACCTCTTTCACTACCCTAGCAAGCTAAATTCTTTCAGCAACACTCCACAGTGCTGATACTGACACCTGGCAGGAAAGGGAAGATGAAATACACTGAGGAAACTCAATATTTATGCTAGCGATAATAAAGACAAAATGGTGGGAAATATAGAACTCAGGGTGCTAAAAGACTACAAATGAAACCAGTGAACAGGAGACATGGGAGAAGGCTTTGGATAGATATATCCTCCATTCTTGTTTGCCCTAAATATTTTCCTTTGAAGACATCTCTAATGTGTCTTGTGTCTTGGAACTCAGAGACAAGAAGAAATAGCAGAACTACCAGTTTCTACAGCAATTAAGTCTAGGGTACTCTTTTTCCTGAATTTGGATTTGTTAACTTTTCTCATCAATGGCAAGTTCACTTTTCTAAATCTATGCCTTTCAGTTCCTCTCTTAACATAATCTGTCTGAATGCTATATGACACACCTATAGGGAGCCAGTGTCCCTCACAATCTACTTCTAGAGGCCTAAAGTGGTAACTATCTGTCCCAAAGTCTATTGTTCTGACTGTGTATTGGGTTGGCTCAGCCGGATTT
>NW_009737002.1:0-7036 GCF_000703405.1 Apaloderma vittatum
GGGGGAAAATTGGCAGGATGAGTTTAAACAGCTTAAATTGGTGGTTTGAACTTAACCCCGCTAACCTTTGCTGGAAGCGAATTGGGAAGCCTTTGCACGCGGGAAGATTGGCTGAATCAATGAAGAAGATGGGTTGTCCGGAGGGAGCTGAGCCAAACGGCTGCGAGCGGTTCCTCCTCCCCAGCCCGGCCGGAGGAGGGGCGGCAGAAACTCCCCGAGTCAATCTCCGCTCCGAGGTGGTGGGGTCAGTCACGCTTCAACAGACTTGGCTTGGTCCCTCCTAGCTGGAGTGAGAATATCCAGCCGTGCTGTGGGAGTGCTTGGTGGTTGGAGGTGTCTTGTTTCTTAAAAATAATTTTAATTCTCTGCTTGTCTTGAGTTGTCTGAGACGTGTTTATTTTGCAGCAAGGCACGTGGCATCATGTCAGTTGTCATTTTCTGCCTGTCCAGACTCCCTAAACCTCTGGAAGTCTCTTGGAAGGCTTTAGCGCAGAAAAACTGGAACTGATGCCTCCACCTGAGTGTTCCTTTTGACACCTTGATTATGGCTTTATCATAGACACTCTCAGTTGGGCTGGCCTGAACCCTACTCGTGCTCTACTCTGCTCGTGTTTCCTACCGTGGATCTCACTTGTCGTAAAATTACACTTAAAGCTGTAGAGCGGTTGTTGCCAAAATGAGCTGTAATCTTGAACAGCAAATCCTGCTGCATTTCAAGCCTGGGTGCAGGCTTGTCCTGAAGTGACACCAGACGGCTGCATCAGGCTAAAAGCTATGAAGGTAATTGGCCACTTGTGTTGTAAGTTGGACTAGTAGCATGGAAATCAAGGGGAGCTCATCCGTTACTAGTGGTAACCTACTATGTGCAGAACTCAGTGATCTTAAAGGTCTCTTCCAACCAAAGAGATGCTGTGAAAAAGAGCAGGGGATGTGGTTTATTTTGACGTCAGTGGGGCTTACTGGAGAACCATGGCATGGCTGAGCTTGGCAGGGACCTCTGGAGACCCAGCCTTGTCTCAAAGCGGGGTCACCAAGGAACAGGTTGCCCGGGACTCCATCTAGTTGGGTTTTGACTGTCTCCAAGGTTGGAGACTCTGCAGCTTTGCTGCGCAACCAGCGTAAGTGCTTGACCATCGTGACAGTAAAAAAGTGATTCTCTGTGTGAAATGGAGCTTCTTGTATTTCAATTTGTGCCCATTTCCTCCTGTTCTATCGCTGAGCGCCACTGAGAAGAGCCTGGCTCTGTCTTCTCTATGATCTTCCACTGGGCACTTAAGCACATTGGTAAGATCCCCTTAAGCCTTTTCTTCTCGAGGCTGAGCAGTCCCAGCTCTCTCAGCCTCCTCTTGTATGTCAGATACTCCAATCACTTAATGGTCTTTATGGCTCTTCACTGGTCACATCCACTGCTCTTCACTTGTCCACTGAGCCAGTTGTCTTGTCAGGGAAGACTACTACATTGGTTCAGCATACTTACTTTTTCATAAATCCAAGCTGACTATCTCTCAAACACCTCCTAGTCCTTGTCTAGAAGTGGTTTCCAGAAATAGTTTCTCCATCACGTTCCTAGGGATCAAGGTGGGGCTGAGCCAGTCAGTCCTTCTCCTTGCCCTTTTTGAAGTGGTGACGTTTGCTTTCTTCCAAGCCTCAAGGACCTCTCCCAACCACCGTGATTTTCAAAGATAATCAAGAATGGCCTCACAATGTCGGCCAGCTCCCTCAGCACTCATGGGTGCAAGCCATTAGGTCCCATGGACCTGCGTATGTCTTGTTTATTTACAGTATTAACCTGATCCTCCCTGCAACAAGGGTGGGTCTTCCTTGCTCCAGACTTTCCCCCTGGTCTTGAGAGGCCTGAGATGGCTGAAATTGGTCTTAGAATCACTGAATGGTTTGGGTTGGAAAGGACCTTCAAAGATCCATCATCTAGTTCCAACTCCCCTGTCATGGGCAGGGACATCTTCCACTTGATCAGCCTCACCTTGAATATTTCCTGTGGTGGGCAACCTGTGCCAGTGTCTCACCTCCTTCATCATAGAACATTTTTGCCTTATGTCCAATCTAAACCTGACCCCTTTCAGTTTAAATCTATTGCCCCTTGGCACCACAGGCCCTGGTGAAAGGTCTTTCTCCATCTGTTTTATAAGCCCCACATATCTACTGCAAGACTGCGAGAAGGTCTCCCTGCAGCCTTCTCCAGCTTGAGCAGCCCCAACTCTTTGCCACCCTCCACTATTCTGTGGTTCTACTGCCAAGCGCTCAGTAAGCTCATGTGTTTAAAGCCACTTGGTGTGACCTCTTGACATACCTTCCAGCGTAAATTGGCTAATTAATCACAATTTCAAGCCTCAACTTTTCGCATTCAATTGGGGATCATACGTAATAGTGGACTTCAGGAGCCCTTAGACCTTGGCTGAGTTCGAGGATTCTGCACCAGATGCTTTCCAAATACGTATGAAGGCAAAGTCCTTGGCACGACGTTTGTCACACGAAATGAGATAGGAGTAAGCAGAGACAACGCACACTCGCTGCCTGCGTTGTGTCTTAGCGTGGGCTGGGTTTGAACGCCTGCTTCTGGGCATCCGATGCCCTTGGAGCTGCTCTGCTGCCTTCAGCCTGGCCTCCAGCTCCTGCTCCGCAAGGGTGTGGGTGGCCCACGGGTCCCACGTCCTCTCTGCTTGCTCTCAAGGCCTCTCCAAGTACCACACAGCACCTAGAAAGGCACCCTAGAAGCTGGTTTAAAACCAAATTTTTGAGCTAAAGATGCAGTCCTGGCTGTAATACTTTGCTAAATCTGGTTTTTTATATTAAAACTGTTGCTTGGTGAAAGTCTTGGAAGGCAGATAGGTGCAGCAGATGGGAGCCTTGGAGACTGCGGGTATGTGCTTGAAGGATTCAGCCAGCCAAGAGGAAAATAACATGTTTGCGGCGAGGTGCTCAGCCTGATTGGTAAGAAAATAAGTACCTGCACGTTTTGCCCGAGGAGGATGGAATACCCTGCGAACCAAGGCAAAAGGAAAGGGTCTTGTGAAACAGGGCAAGCAGATGAGATCATGGCTGTACCTGTTGGAACGAGTTCAGAAGAGGCCACAAAGATGATCCAGGGCCTGGAGCTACAAGGACAGGCTGAGGGAGCTGGAGAAGACTCCGGGGGGACCTTATCCCTGCCTGCAGTGCCTGAAGGGGCCTACAGGGAGGCTGGGGAGGGACTTTTGACACGAGTGTCCAGCGATAGGACAAGGGGAAATGGATTTAACTTAAAGGAAAACAGATTAAATTGAATCTTAGGAAGGAATTCTTCAGTCTGAGGGTGGCAAGACTCTGGAATGGATTGCCCAGAGAGTGGCTGCCCCATCCCTGGAGGTGTTCAAGGCCAGGTTGGATGAGCCCTTGAGCAACCTGGGCTGGTTGAGAGACGTCCCTGCCCATGGCAGGGGGTTGGATCAGATGATCTCTAAGGTCCCTTCCAACCTCAGCCATTCTGTGATTCAGACAGCAGGCACAAGTCTCACCTTCAGCATCAGATCTCTTACACGTTGATGGATTTTTGCCTGTCAGTCCTTGACATCATAATCCCAGGTCATAGATGACTTCAGGGAGCTTGGAAAATTGCTGAAGGACAAGTGTTCCTCCATAATCTGGGAAAGAGAAATTAAGTTTTCCAAGAAAAGGGCTTGTTAAGCTTCTCAAAAGCTTTAAACTTCTGATGTGAAAGTGATCTGGGAGGGAGAGAATAAATGACAGCTTTTATAACAGACCCCCAGGTGGTTTTGGGAGGGACAGGAGTGTACCTAAACCATTTCTTGCAGATATCAAAGTCATCCGTTCATAGACAGACGACTGAAGGACATCCTGTGACCACCTTTGTTGCGACATCTGAACACTTGGAAAATTTTGCCTAATATCTCCTCAAAATCCCCTTTAATATAAAAGCGGCTGATTTCTTTTGTTTCTTTTCTGCCCGGTAGCTATGCAGAACAATTAATAACTGATGCTTTATGAAGAGGGCTGGGTTGGTTTCGCCAGACTTCCCTCTCCTTCCTCCCAGTCTTTTTTTGGCTGTGGTTTCTCTCTTTCCCCACTCAACCAGACCAGTCTAGTTCTTGAGCATTTCCTGGTGATTCCTTAATTTCCTGTCATTTCTGTTGTTCTGCAGCCTGTCGCCGTTTGTTAGTTTGTGTTTGTTTTTTTTTTTTGTCTCAAGAACACAGTGCTCAGAGTTGAGAAGCAGCAAGCCCGGCAAAGCTTTTCCCTGCCATGTGAAAAGCAGTGATTTGCTTTCCATGTCAAACTGATTAAAGTCAACGCTACCTCTTTTTTTCCTCCTCGTCCTGGCGTTGATGGTGTGTGGCTGCTTGATGGGATGGGTTAAATTTAAGATTAAAAATAAGGTAGGAGTGCCTCTTTAGGGCTTGCGCCTCGGTCTCATCACTTGCTGTCCTCTCAGCAGTCACCCACGAGACTTAAATTTTTTTATCCTCTATTCAAGCCATTAATGGAGTGATTAGAGCCAAACCCAGAGCCAGCCCCAGTGGCCAATGTGAGAGGCTGTCCTGATTGTTAACTCTTGGAAAATAATTTTTCAGCTAGTTGTGCATCCAGCTGAGCACTGGTTGTACCTAGGCTAACCTTTTTTTTTTTTCCTTTTTTCTCACTGTTTTTCTAAGAATTTTTTTTTATGTGCTTCCAAGTAAAAAAAGACAAAATACTTTTAGTGTACTGCTCCTCAGGGTGCTGAGAACAGGGTTATCCTGCGAAACAGGGATATATCCAGGTAGCTTGGGAACTAGAGGGTGAGCTGGGAATCGACATGCAAGGAAACCTCATGGAATGATCTGGAATCTGCTGGAGTTTCAGCTCCATCTCGGGATCAGCCCTGCAGGGTTGGTTGTGTGTGTGGCTCTGGTAGCTCCAGGAGAGCACATGAGCTTTTGTCTTTCTGCTGCCCCTGAAATCGTAGAATTATAGAATGGCTGAGGTTGGAAGGGACCTTAGAGCTCGTCTTATCCAACCCACTGCCATGGGCAGGGAAACCATTAAACACACACGGATGCTCAAGGGCTCACCCAACCTGGCCTTGAACACCTCCAGGGAGGGGGCAGCCAGAACTTTTCTCGACAATTTATTCCAGAGTCTTGCCACCCTCGGACTGAAGAATTTCTTCCTAAGATCCAATGTAAATCTGTTTTCCTTTAACTTAAACCCATTTCCCCTTGTCCTACTGGTGGATGCTCTTGCAAAAAGTCCTTCCCCAGCCTCCCTGTAGGTCTCTTCAGGCACTGCAGGCCTGAAGACTACCCCCAGAGTCTTGTCTTGTCTTCTCCTCTCCTCTCCTCTCCTCTCCTCTCCTCTCCTCTCCTCCAGCTGAACAACCCCAGCTCCCTCAGCCTGTCCTCGCAGCAGAGCTGCTCCAGCCCCTGGGTCATCTTTGTGGCCTCCTCTGGACCCGTTCCAACAGCTCCATGTCCCTCTTACAGTGGGGAAGGCATTGGAGAAGACTGGCAAAAATTCTTAATCTGTCCTCATGAGGCTGAGAACTATCACTTATTGCCCAACTCCCACTCCTTACAGCTTCTCCATCCAGGACTTGAGCTTCTTCCCCCCAAAGCCTTCATACCAGCCTCCTACCTCCCCAGCTAGCTCTTCTTCTCCTTTCCACACAGAAGCATAAGGGCAAGGTTTTGAGTTCCCTTGCAGTAGTTCCTACTCTAGTATTTTCTTGCTTTATTTCCTTGTGCATTTCTGTCTAGAGCAAGTTTTGGACAGCAGTTCCTGCACGGGATGCTCAGAAGCACCCTGGTGATCCCAAACAGCGCATCCTGCTAGTCCTTAGCTTTCTTTGTAAAGAAAAATTGTGGCTATCTTTGGTCTCTGCAGCAAGTAAAATACCCTCTTACCCCCAAGAGATTAACTCCTGTTGTTGCTTGTTTTCGCTTCATCCCCCAATTACCCATCAAAGAAGGAGAATGGATTGAATTAGTGTTGTTCTTACAGAGTTTTTCATCTACCTCTTGCCTCCTAGATACTTGCTAACGAACTAACAACTGCTTGTAGTGCCAAGCCTGCTGGTTTACAGTTTTCAAGTAGCTGCTTCCCCTCTTGTTTCCCTACTTCTCCATGACCCCTTTGCTCCAGGAAGCCTCAAAGACAGCCACAAAGAGGTCAGAACTTACCAAAGGGGGTTTCACCAGCTTTCTAAAGCCACCTCTTTTTCCATCTCACATCCCCAGACAATGTTGCCATCTTCCGTGTTCCTTTAGTCGAAGCTTCTTCCCAGGCATTGCCGTGAGCAGGAACACATCTCTTGGATTTATACCAAATCTGGGTCAAACAACTCCCACCTTGGCCAAGATACGTTCTCAGCGCACCAGGCAGAGGCACTGACCAGTTTTTGGCCACATCCCTAGCGTGGTCTGTCTGTTTACAGTCTGTTTTATTCTTGAACTCAATACCTTCCTTTTAGCTCCGATGGCCTTTCATCTTTACAACTCAACAAATTTTGTAAATTTGGCCATAAGACCTATTTGCTGTACGTGCAGCATGTGAAACCCGCAGCCTTGCCTTCAGTGCTCTCCGTAGACACCAGGCAAGACGGATCATTCGTACAGATGAGAAACAGTGTTCGAGTGAGTTCTTCCGGATCGCTGGAGTTGGAAGGGGTCTCTAAGGGATCATCTAGTCCTTTGCACTTTTTGTGCAACTTTGTTGACTTCTTGTTTCTGCTTCTTAAAGTACCCGAGCACAGTTGTGGAGCAACACAGAGGTGTTGGAGCGAGTGCAGAGGAGGGCAACAAAGCTGGGGAAGGGCCTGGAGAACAGACCTTGTGAGGAGCGACTGAGGGAGCTGGGTCTGTTCAGTTTGACCAAGAGGAGGCTGAGGGGGATCTCCTCATGCTCTACAGTTACTTGAAAGGACATTGTAGAGAGGTTGGTGCTGGTCTCTTCTCACAGGGAATTAGGGACAGAACCAGGGGGAATGGTTGCAAGTTGCAACAGGGCAGGTTTAGGCTGGACATTAGGAAGAAATTCTTCACGG
>NW_009737002.1:7067-21856 GCF_000703405.1 Apaloderma vittatum
GGTCAGACCCTGGAACAGACTGCCTAGGGAGGGGGTTGAGTCGCCATCCCTGGATGTGTTCAGGTGTCACTTAGATGTGGTGTTGGGTGATGTGGTTTGGGGGTGAACTTGTAGTGTAGGGTCAGTGGTTGGACTCGATGATCCCAAGGGGCTTTTCCAAGCTGAATTGTTGTATGATTCTATGAATTTTTGGAGAGCACCAAAGCATCACTCTTCTGAACACGGAAGCTTTCACTGTGTCAAATATTTCTCTGCCTTCTTCCTATTAACTGATGGACTTCTTTGGTTTCTCTCTTGCTTGCACGCCTAGGTCCACTCTTTGGTGGCTTCATGCACCTTCTCCCAGCTCGCCAAGCCGAGCTTTTGAAAATAAAGAAATGAAACAACAAGTGCAGGAGAGAGCAATGCTTTCTGTGCCCTAGCATCAGTGCTAGGGAAGCTAGGTTGCTCCGTTTGGAACATAAATCAAGGAAAATTAGATTCTTCTGCCCATCTGCTCTGACACGACCCTGCCTGGAGCACTGAGGTCCTAAGCACAAGACAGACATGGACCTATTCAAGCAGGTCCAAAGGAGGCCACAAAAATGGCCACAGGAGCACTTCTCCTGTGCAGAAAGGCTGAGAGAATTGGGATTGTTCAGCCTGGAGAAGGCTCCAGGGAGAGCTTCTTGCAGTCTTTTTACCAAGACCTATAGTGACTGGACAAGAGGCAACAGCTTTAAACTGAAAGAGTAGGTTTAGATTGGACATGAGGAGGAAATTCTTCACGATGACGGTGGTGAGACACCGGAGCAAGTTGCCCGCAGTGGTTTTGGATGCCCCATCACTGGAAGATCAAGCTGGATGGGGATCTGAGCAATCTGATCTAGTAGAAGATCGTAGAATCATGGAATCATTTAGGTTGGAAAAGACGTTTAAGATCTTTCGATCCAACCATAAACCTTACACGGCCAAGTCCACCACTAAATGGCCCTGTCCGTGGCAGAGGGGTTGGGCTGGATGATCTTCAAAGGTCTTTTCCAACCCAAACCATTCTGTGATTCCATGAAAATGTGTTCAGTAGGCTTGTCTTAGGAAGATTATTGAAATTATTGGTACTAGCCCATTTAGAATTTAACAAGTGAGGGAGAAGTGACAGTATGTTAATAGCCATCAACCACATTCATGTTTTTCTGGTGTTATTTCTTGCTTTAGCTGAAACTCCAGGCTCAGAACTAGATTAAATCTATTTTTGTCTCGTTTGGCTGGGCACAAGAACTAGTCTTCTGCAGCCTGTTGTGGTACAGAAGCTGCTTTTGAGGTGAAAAAACTGGTTTGGGAGGGTTGCTGCTTTTTTTTTTTCCCCTCAGTAGATTGGTCATAGCTTGACTCCAGTTCTGTCTCCAGTTTGCTGTGACCACAGATGCCTGCGGCAGGGCAGGAGCAGGAGGCTGGCTATGCTGCGTCGTGTCCTAACCGTGATGTGAATCTTCCTACTCCTCCAACCTTGATTCTCCCTCTTACAAAAAGGTGGAGAATTGTGGCTGAAATGTTCGGAGTTTTAATTTATTTTTTCCAAATATGCCCCAATGCACCAACAGTGAAGTATTTATGTCTACATGGAATATGCCGTTGGCATATCTTCATGTAATTCAGTTAACATCCTTTGAGAAGAACTGGAGTACCTGCTCTTGTTGGAAAACTGTTTCCAAACCTCTCTGTAGCCAGAAAAGTTTTAAAGTTCTGGCTTTGTGTGTGTTTGAAAACATTAAAGGTCTCATCTTCATCTGGAAGTATAAACACTAACTGCTGGAAGTTAAAAGTAAAAAAAAAAGGTGAAAAACTCAAGGTTTTGGTTATCCCTGCCAGGAATAAAGGGGAGAAGGAAGCTACAGAGTCTGTTGAAGTTTTGTGGAAGTTGGAGTGAGGAGGATTTGCTCCTGTGGATGGCAGAGCTTGCTTTGACTTGCCCAAAGGCATCGAAACCTGGGAGCCTCTGAACGACAGGCAGGAAACCGAAAGGGTTCTGAATCGAGTTCAACTTGTTTTTATTCAAGCCGTGTCGCTGAATTCACCAGATGGATGTTTCTGTATCTTTTGCCAGGAAATAGAAAATCTCCTGGCTGGGAGCGCGGGTTAACGGGGACGGTGTGTAACGCACGCTTCTGTGCTGACGTTGGGAGGGTGGAGTCGTTCAAATGTCTCTTAGAAAGAGAACGAAAGTTAAATAATTAGGAGATCTTTTGTCCCCTGAAACAGGGCAGAAATCAGTTGTTTTTTCCAAGATTGAGCACAATAGGATGACACGCTTGCCTGCCAGCATAAAAGAGCAGGATGCTGGGTTTGATCCTGCTGCTGCCACTGTTTCGATGCCGTCACCCTGCGCGGAAGGAGCATCGTGTTGCCAGCCTTCCCAACAGCCCTTCCAAGTCAGCTTCATTGAGAAATCATTTCTTCTGACCCACAGAGGACTTGAGAAGAGCAAGCAGGAGTTTTGCTACCAAATCAAGTCACAGGCCATTTCTTCCATCACCAAAACAGCCAAGCAGCCTTGTCCTGGACATGAACATCCAGAAGTAGCCCACGGAGGAGCTCTGGAGGAACACGAGTGATGCTCTGATCTGATGCCTTCTTCCCCAGCTGCCGCCCGGAGCGAGGACAGGTCGGCTTCGATTTGCAGGTTGCTGTCCTGATGGGAGCATCCTTGGCCTGGGGCAGCCACTGTGCAGCATCACTCCACCCCAGAAGCTTAAAATGGGATTGTAAACGTAGAAATACAGCAGTGCGTATGGTTTTGGTTTCATCTCTTCCTCACAGAGTCAGAAACTTGACCCATCTGTAAAATACATAAATTGGTGCATAAAGATGCTATAGATCAAATTGCCTCTGCCTGGCTTTGGATCATTTTAGCTAAACCAGCACAACTTTGTAGTTAAACGTTGTTCCATTATTTAAAATCTCTTCTGGCTTGCTGAACCCCTGTGAGCAATGAAATGAGAGGATGTGGCTTGTCTTTACTGCTGCATGTTTCCCTCGGGTTAGCTCATACGCTTTTATTAGCCTGGAGGGAAAAAAAAAAAGACACCTTTTTAGCATTGAAGATAAGGTCTGAGACAAGCCTTAAACACTCAGAAGTAATTGAGGCTTCCTGCGGGCACGTTACAGATTGCTGCTGCTCTTGGGACTGCCTCCGTGGCAGTTCAACTTGATAAAATTCACAAAGAGCTGGAACTGCTCAAGGACACAATTGAAAAAAACATTCTGAGAAGCGAGTGGAAAGGTTCCAGCGCGGCCGGTTGCAGGCGCGGAAGCAGGAGCGACGCGTACAGCCCGGCCTCCCCAGCATCGCCACTGCTCTGGGGTTTTATCGCATGTGTTGGGGCATTTTGGTTGGTTTTCTATAAAATCCCTTCTTACTCACACAGGAAGAGGGAATAGCAGCCTTTTTTTTCCAAAAAAAAAAAAAAAAGCTTTATAATCTATGCTTGATTACAAGCGTTTTGGGTTTTTTTACCCCTTTTAAAGTAAGTATTAAATAAATACTTTGTGATTTGTTCAGCTCTGGCATTGGCAGCGTTCCCTCTCGTCTAGAGGGAAGCTCCGGACTTTACGCTCACACTCACCACTTGGGGTGGGAGTGAAGTTACGGGGCTTTCGTCTGTGAATTTTAAAAGCAAACTGGTGGAAAGCAGGACAGGTGAGAACAGGATTTAGGCAGCCTTTCAGTGGCACCTTTTGGGCTGTGATCTGTCCCCAGGGAGGAGGCAAACACAGCCTTGAACTGGAGAGGATGCCTCCCGGGGCAAATTTTTCATTTACTTACCCCACCGCAAACTTTTCATTCCGGGCCAACGTGTTTGAGGGATAAAAACGCTTCCGAAACAAAACATGCGGTGGAGCCGCCGCTTTATATCCCTTAATTTTAGTGAGCTGGGAGAAAGGAAACGCCGCCGATGTTTCCTCCTTGCTTGTACCCATTTCATCCCAAGCACATGGGGCTGACGAGCTGTGCTGCGCCCTGCCTGGAGTTCTGATGTGGGCTGAGCTGGGATCATCGCTCAGGGGTTGTTGTTTGGTTCTGCTTGTTCTTTTTTTCCACCCAAGCTCCTCCGACTGAGCAGCAACTTGCCCAGACTTGTGCTTCGCGGAAACGGGAGCGAGCTTTGAGCCTGACGGAAAGAAAGGAGTCGTTTGGGGAGTAACAAACTCCGGGGACGGAAGTTAAACTGTAACCCTGTGCCAATACGCTTTTGGCTTCTGAATTCCCGAGGGGAAAGGGAGGAAGCAGGAGCAGGACGGGGAATTCCTGCCGGACGGAGCAACTCGCCTGCCCTGCTTCGAAATCCTGACCTGGCGGAGCGCGTTGCCAGCGGGATGAAAGCTGTGCTTGCCTCAGACCAGCAGGACAGCGCTGCGAACGGCTGCAGAGGTGAAGGGGACAGGGAGGAGGAAGAACTCCTTATACAGAAAACCAGGAGTGTTAAAACAGCAGAAGGATTCGGGGCGTTGCGCTGCTGCACTCACCCTGAGTTTCTCGGGTGTGAGGCTTTAGCCTGGTTTTATTTCTAACACTCAGATTCCCTGTGACATCTCAGGACTGTTACTTAACCTCCGTGTTTACGCGCTCCTAATGCTCCCCCCGATGGCTTAACTGCTTGTCAAGAACTCTTGAGAATCTCAGAAGTAACTATACAAGTGCAAAAGGGCATTACTCGGCCCTCCTCCTGCCGGTGTTTCTGTCTGTTAAAACAGAGCTTTGGTAGCGGCGTCGGGATATGAACGTACGCGCTTGAAAAAAATACCACAGAACCTCTTGTGGAGTCTGTGGAGAGCTTCCCTCTTTTTTTTGGGAAATAAGGGACAACCCCAGCTGTCATACACTAAAAAGCATTTCCTTTTTTCTCTTTTTTTTCCCTTCTCTTTCCAGACTTTATATTCAGAGCACCCATTAAATTAAGCAAACCAGGGGAACTCCGAGAAGAATATGAAAGCCAGCTGAGGAAGGTACGGTATTCTGTGTAATTGCACTTTTTCTTCCAGAATAACTTGGATTTTTTGCACGAATGCCATCCTACCTATAAGGAAACCTGAAGGGTTTTTTTATTCCTGCTCTGTAACAAAGGTCATTTATTCCCTTTGTGCTGTTCAGCCGGTTCAGGAAAACGTTGGCAGTAATCGAGCGTGTAGAAGCCAGATTTTGCTGTCTTAGGCTGCCCTCCAGAACATGGAAATATACCTTCCTCGGTGGATGCCGACCGACTGGTCGGTGTTTGACAGAGCATCAGTAGTTGTGGATGTAATTCCATAAAGACTTTTGCAGCATAAGGCATCTCCTGCAGTAACATCCTTCTCAGAAACAACCTAATCCAAACTAGAGCTTTCTGTTTATTTTTAGGAAAGGGAAAAAAAAAAAAGTTATTTAAAGGCAAATAACAGAGAAGAAAAGCTTTGCAGCCAGTTAGCAGTTAAAGTGTGGGAAAATATTTTCTACCTTTAAAAAAGGCGCTTTTTTCTTAATCTAAATCATTCCAGTATCTCCAGTGGCTAGTTTTTTTATGGAAATTGGCTGCTTTTTAAGTAAGAAATGTGTCAGTGGAAGCAATGACTGCTGCAGCTGAGCGGATAATTGAGACTCTCAACGTTGTCGTGTCCATAGGGCTGGGAAAAGGTTGGACTCGACGATCTTGAAAGTCTCTTCCAGCTGAAACTGTTCTATGATTCTCACGAGAGTTGCCTGAACATTTGGTGTTGCCACTCGTAGCTCCTTCCTCTGCCCCAGGACCTGTGCGTCGTCCTGCCAAAACGACGTGGACTCTGCCCCGCTGCTCGTGTCTCTGTCAATAGATTAATCACTGCTTTGGGGCCTTCACCCCTGTGATGGTGTTTGGCTCTGGGACGACCTCTCACTGATCAGTTTAACTTGCTGGGGAAAAAAGAACGGGGGGAGGCGGGTTCATCACGGAAGAATTTCCTTTGGGTGTTCGCTTGAAGATCTCGACAAGCGCAGAAGAGGCTGGGAAGCTGACGTTTAGTTAGAAAAACGGTCTCGTCCCCTGAGCTATGTTAAGTAGGGAAATGCTGCTCAGGAGATATTTAGGGTAAATTACTTGTCTGGGAAATGCACGTGAGAACACAAAAATGTGGAAGGGTCTTCTCTTCTGCTTGTCGGCGCGTGGAATTAGCGGTGACGGCGACGGGCAGCGTCACTACAGGCAACTATGACCGTTCATAGAATCATAGAATCATAGAATGGCCTAAACTGGAAGGGACCTTAGAGATCATTTGAATCCAGTGTTCTTAAAAAATGCAATCCCTTCCCTGGTCCGGGTGACTTTCACTAGGGAGGCAAAGCACACTTGGTGCCTGAAGACTTGTGACTGGTGGCATTTTTAGCAACAGTGAGACACTTGGTTGAGAAACAGTTGGTTTAGGCAGCGGTGTAAGACTTAAGCGTACAGAAATCTTATTCATATGAAAATCTAGTTTATTAATTCAATGGGCATCCCTATTTTGGGGATTTGCTTGGGTTTTCTTCACTGTAACCTTTAGGATGAGTATACTCAGGGTATCTTTGGCTTAAGAAGAAATAAAGCTTTCCACGTAGCTATAAACCGTAGACCTCGCTAGGGTTTTATAAATCTCTTCGAAGCAGTGAGTGGGAGACTTTCCATGGTGATACTGGAGCTAACTCAGCATCCATCCGACCAGACTTGTTGCTTGATGTCTTCAATCCAGCTGCAAGGCCACAATTTCCCAGGTGTCCGGAGGAGCAGGAGCCACCGGACTTCACTGAGGCAGGATTGTAGCTCCGCAGTTTCCCCAAGCACCTCCAGCCTTTTCCTTGTCTGGATCTTCCAGAAGGATTAAGCCATCTTCTCTCCCATAAAACTTTTATAGAAACGTTGCATCCGTGCAGGACAAAGCGGGTACTTTGTTCACCGCTTGTTAATCCCAGTCGCTCCGTTGTTGACTTGAAATGTTCTATCTAAAGTTGAAGTGAGCGCATCTGAAGCACGGTCGGGCTGCAGCTGAGCGGGTTTTTGCATCGACCGCTTGACTTCAGCGGGAAGACACCACGTGCAGTCGGATGGCGACACTTCTCACTTCCCCACCAATCAAAAGGAAGCACTTCAGCACGTTTTTGACATTCTGGGCACGTTTTTGTCTCGTTTCTGTTCAGCCTGCTGCCTTCCTCTTTTTGCTCTTGGGCAGATGGGAGATAGGTTTCTTGCCCCCGCTGACTTCAAGTCACTTTTTATGAATCTCATGTGAAAGAGCTGGTGGCACAGGGAGATTCTCTGGCTCATCATCTAGGAGGAAAAGGCAGTGGAGTTTTGCTGACAAAACAGCTCGTGCTTTTCCTCATCCCAGACAAAACTGCAACTTGGTGAGAGTTTCTTGGTGTCTCTGAGCTTCTGCATTAAGCAGGAGTGGAGAACTCAGGCTTGGGAATGAAAGTTTGTTTGTAACTGGGCTGTGAGGCAAGAGGTTTCATCTCAACTTCCCTGCCTATGAAATGGGGACAACCCGTGCTGGCTTTCCTCGTGAGGGTGGGAGAGGAGGCTTTTACGTCTCCCAGATGTTAGAAATCCTAGCTCTTGACCCGCTTCCCAGCCTTTTGCACTTGAAAACAAAGTGGTTACTATAATTATGTACTGAAGAATTTTTATGTGAAGTGGATAATCTCTCAGGGTAATTTTCTCAGCTGGCTTCCAGAGCGAGATGAAACATTTTCTGGCTGCACAGGGCAGCGAGCTGCTTTATCCTCTCTTCCACAGCGCGCTTCCTGCGCTTGCATTTCATATTTTCCCAAAGGAGGATGTTGTTTTGTTGTACTAAGAAACCTCGTTCACCGTCTTAAGACTGTCTTTCTATCACAAGCAGCCTGTTGCTCGTAATCACACGTAATCAGGAGGGAAACTCCTACCTGAGGCATGTGCTGACATGCAGCTTTCCAGCAGCACGCGTAGCCGGAGCAGGCTAGGGGAGCGAGCGAGCAAAGCCGGGCAGTTCGTGGCATGAAGAGAAGATGTCAAACGTGAGTTTAGCAAACTTTTGGAAACAAATGTTAGGATCTGGCATGATAGTGCTGAAATTCTCACCTCTCGAGTAATTCTTGAGCAAAAAAATGAATGTTTGCTTGTACCATGTTTTTTTTTCCCCTGCAGTTTCAGTCTCTGAAAGGGCTGCAAACAGGTTAAAATGCATTTTTTGAGAACTCTATGGCTAATAGCAGCTGATGGTCCAGTATTTCAAAGATACTGCTCAGATCACATAAAATACTTCTCCCAGGGTAGATGTTTCATACCAGCTTTTTTCAGTTCCTGGTCCTCATGTCCTGGCACAGGATTGCCATGTTTGCAAGTAAATTCTCTGGGAGATGTTTTACATTAGGCTACTTGAAGCGCTGGGTTTTTTTGTAATTACTCCAAATTTTATCATTAGAGTTTGGTTTTCTTTGCAGCCTGAATTCTGGACCTAAATTCTTTTTTGTTTCTCATTAATTAGGAGTAGAATCCTGTCGTCATTTTTTTCACCTTGGGCAGAGCTTGTGCTTGCACTTCTCCTTAACTGTGCCACGGGCTTGCCCAAAATCCTTAAATATTGTTATTATATACGCTCATGGCTTTAGATTTGGGAATTGAGTATGGATTTGTATGTTAGGCAGCAAAGTGAAGATTTCTATATAGCTTGCTGCCAGGTGACAAATGTTGGGGTAGTATTTCAGCTGGCCAAAAAAATAGTCATCTTGATGATAAGCGTTGATGTGAGCTTGTTTTTCAGAGACTTAAAAGAGGCTCCTTAAAGCGCAGAAATATTGTTCCTGGAATGTGCAGCAGACTGATCCTCATGCCTGCATCATGTGGCCGTAATCTATATTAGTCAGACACTGTGTTGTAGTTATTGCTTGAGCTTATTAATAGATCAGGAATTTGAAGATACCTCTTAAAACAACTCTAAACGAGAAGTCAATCCAGTCTTTGAAAACATTTGCTAAACACCCACGATCAGCCAAACAGTGGGGTTTTTTTCCCTCATTTCTACCTTCTCTTCTCCTGCCTCTCTCTTCCTGGTCTCCAGGGGTTCAGATTCTGAAGGATTCGGGTCCTTCCTTATCTGAAAATCGCGACTTTCTTCTCACCTAACGCATCGCGAACTCTATTTTCTGTGTCATCTGCGTGTCCGTGCTTTTTTTCCAACCCCCTTCTTCAGCAGGGAAGAGAAATACTAAATTTTTGGGGAGGAATGAGGAGCTGTTGCAACGTTGCCCACTGCATTCACGGTGCAGTGCCGTGGGGTCGGTGCTCGAGCTGCCTTGAGCTTTACTGGAGGGGACCAAGTCCCCCAGCACTGCTCTCCTTGGAGGCGAGGGGGAAATTTTTGGTGGTTTGAGAAGATCGGAGGGACGGAGCAGATTCTTAAGCACCTCAGATGGAGCAACTCAAAGGGAAGGAATGAACAAAAGTATTTGAATTCCTACTGCTTACCCATAGCTCTGATTCATCAGCATGATGGGGATCAATCAAAGGTCACGCTTGTTGTCCCAGAGTTTGGGTAGAGGAAGGAGGGAGGACCTGGTGTATATATACACATATGTAGAGTATTTATGGCCTATACATCAGTCTGAATTTGAGGAAGAAGTGAGAGGCAAACTGGGTGAACCATGAGAAGGGAGCTGGCTGATGTTCTCCTGGGCAGGGTCGATGGGATAGTGTTAAAGTATGTACTGCAAAAGCCTGTTCATCAGGAAAACCAGGTGGAAAGGAAGAGAAAAGGGAGTTTTGAGTAGCAAGTCTGCAAAAAAAAAGAGGGCCTGGCAGAAATAGGGAGTTTGATTCCTTAGGTAAGGGAAAGGGAAATAATGTAGGGGGACAGGCAGCCCATCAGAGCCATCGGTCACGCTGGGGATAATCCTTTGGGTCAGGAAGAAAGAAACATCTCTCCAGGAGAGCCTGGCTGGAAGGAGCTTCTGGACAGTAAAGTTCACCTTGGATGATTAAAAGGGATTGCAAAGTGACGAGTTGTGCTTTTCTGGGGGGAAGGAAGGAAAGCATTGCACTTCTCTCTGAAATCCGCTTTTCTTATTACCGTACTTGCCCAAGCTCAAGAATGGGTAGGGGATCTTCCGGGAAGATCTAAGAATGCGTTAGAATTGGAGAAAACCAAAAGGAAATAAAAGGGAGCTGTTCCTCGTAGGAGGTGGGTCGGGTTCCCCATGGGAAACCCGTTGTCATGTAGGTGATACTTTCTGTGTGCCTGACAAATGGTCAGTCATAGGCCATCTGAGGAGTTAAAATTGAAATGCTTGGAACTACTGGCTTGCACGTTTTTATTTGCAGTATGATTATCTACAAGTAGACAAAAGCTTTTGCCTCTCTAGAAAATAACGTGGCAGAGGACTCTTTGTCAAACCCTGGACCTAACGGTGCCTTTGCTGTTTTGTGATATTTTTGTGGAGTTAAGGCATTGTAGAAGCAAACCAACTCCACGTTATTGCAAGAGAGAGAGTGGTGATGTGTCTAGAGTAGAGAAAGGAAGGCATAACATTAAATTACGTGGCCAGGCTCTTGGAAAATCACTTGTTGGCAACCAGGTGTAGGACTTAAAACATTTTGAATACGCTGTCTCCTTTGCCATTTTTTTCCAGCTGAGAGAAGAAAAACTACAAGAAGAAAAAGCTTCTGAGGATCTGATTCACAAGTTCATTCTAGATGACATGGAAGTAGGAAAAAGAAAAATGGAAGAACAGCAGAAAAAAGATGAATCTTTAGTACTTAAAGCGAACCAAGAGTGTGTAAGTAAGGTTGTGCTTCTCTTTCCTGTCCACGTCATAGGCATTGACCGAGAGGTGAAATGCTGCTAAGGCTCAGTCCTGGAACAAAAACTATTTTTTTTAAGACCTTGACTAGCTGAGTATTTCCTGTTCCTGCCCGTCGAAGCTGGGAGCTTTCATCCTTTGACACAGGGGAGCTTTCCAGGATTACGTGATTGACTTCTTTAGAGCCCTTGAAGGCCACGAGCTGACAGATTCTGGAGATCTGTGTTAGTGAGAACTGTCTTCTAAGGTTGGTTATGACTGCAGATCATCTTCTGCAGATCATCTGTCCCTCGCTTTTGCCGGCGCTCATGACTGAAGGCGCAGCTCTATCAGTTAAATCTGTAGAGGTAACTGCTCTGCTTTGTGTATCCTTGGCCTTCAGGCCTATATGTGTTTCTGTGAAGATTTCTCCATGAATCTTCTACAGCGTAAGTGCACGATACTGTAGTCCAACAGATTATTTAGGATGAGTTTTGTCTGGTTCTTGTTCCAGTTGTGAGACTGCGGGAAATGCTCTTTAAGATTTAAAAACTGATGTGCTGATGTGTGGGTGCCAAGTAACGTCCCATAGTACCTTTCTTGTCACATTTTCTCATGTTTCCCCAATCAATAAATTAACTTTCTTCAGTGACTTGACAGCTACACAGAGGAGCTGCGTGCTTCTTTTTGCATTATTTATGCTTTTGAGCTGTTAAGCTCCGGTGAGGAGAGCTGTACGAGCACTGCTGGCAGGTTGCATTCTCAGTTTATGTCCTCTGGATGTTATCAGGACGGCAGTTTTTGAAATCTTTCTTTTTGCAAGAAAGAGCTTTATTTTCCAAGTGATTCTTTTTGTTGTACGTGTCAGCTAACTCTTCCTTGATTGACTTCAGTTTCCTGAACGGCTCTCGGATTCAGAGAACGAAGAACCGTTCCAGGGCAAGCAAACGCATCGATCGGCTTTTGTTTCCAAGACCAACGCCTACTCCTTCACTTTCCTTTCAGGGTAAGGTTGTCCCAATCCAAAATAAGTAATAATTTTTCTGGAATTTTAGAACAGACTACTTGGCAGAATTTATTGTCTGTCTGATTACCTCCTACCTGTTAGAAAATCCTGGGCGTTATCAAAGTCGGTGTCAATCCCATGAAGCAGAAAAATTGCTGCCTGTGGATTGAAATGAGGGAAATTGTTAAAGTAGAGAATTTGGCGTGATGAACTCAAAAGCGCTGGATCCTTCTCCAGCACAAGTAGTAAGAGATAGCATCAGCCCCAGGCAACTTACCGGTGAAAGTAAGAGCGTGTTTCTGCATGAGAAGCACAAGGGTTTCCATAACGTCGTCGTTAGCTCTGACCTCTAGCCGTAGGTGCCTGTGTTTAGCCTGGAGCCCTTGAACACGGACCGGGGCCCTGCAGCACGTCCAAGATTCCTGGATCCCTTTACCCCGAGGATGTAGGAGGCATCTCTCGCAGCCGCCTGCCCCGCAGGCAGCTGCTGCTACTGTTGGGGTTGATGGTTCCTGAGGTCACGAACAATCTGTTTTTCCCCCGTCTGCTTTTCAGGAACCTGACTGCCAAGGTGGAAAGGAGTCGGAGCTGCAACGACACCATTCAGGAGAGATCAAAGAGCAGGCAGAGATCGGCCCCGGCCAACAAAACAAAGGTACGGGGCTGCGTCTGGTTACACGGTGTTTCTGCGTGTAAATGTTGTTATCGGAGCACCGGCGATCTGGAGATAGAAAATACTGTGCGTGTGGTGCTGCCGGTGCCACGTTATCGCCACGGGGCCAATCATTTCCTCACAGCTCTCAATAAAGACCTGCTGGATTAGAAATTACTAAGCAGAAAAGTAGACAGCTTACAGAGTTGTTTGTTAGCATCGGAAGATGATTGGAAGATGGAAAGGTACTCATCACGCTTCTCTTGTAATTAGTTCTCTTTTCAGGGCTGAACCCCCAGCCGACTGAAGAAAAATCTTGCACAAAAAAGTCCTCTCTTCTTTCCCCCTTCTCTCCCATTCTTCCTAAAGCTGTTTAAGCAGAGCAAAACTCATTGCTGTCCTGATGTTGGCATACTTCAAAATGAGCGGCCCTTGTGAAGCGCCGCTGAAAATCTGAGCTGGAGGGTTTTTTCAGGCTTTTCCAGCAGTAATGGCTGGATACCTTCCGCTCCTTGAAGATGACCTTTGCATCTGCTGAGCCCGCTGCCCGGCCCTGCCAGCAGAAGCAAATTTTGTCCACTCACTCGTGTCCTAATCTCTGTCTCCTAAACTCTGCCTCCGCTCTGAGGTACCTCTCTGGCCCGTGGGATCCTGGTGGCCGACAGCAGCAGCTTCAATCACAAGAGGTGTGAGTTCAGAGCCCAGAACAGCTCCAGTGTTTCTCCACCGCGGCTGCTTGCTAGGGCGTTCCACCTCCTCCTCCTGACATCTCCTTCTGGGGCTCAGGTTCATCCCAGATGGATGAAGGGAGAGGGTTCAGTTCCAGAGATCCCATAAGGAGCAAAAGCCTCTGCAATCCTTTGGAAGGTTAGTTTTTTAAGCAGATGGTATATAGGCCTGACTAATTAACAGTTGCACTACAAGGCTGTTTCATAACCTTATTTTTGACTGAGTAGAAAGAACTTTCTTTTGGGCTCAGCGGGGAAAGGCTATCATAGATCCAGCTAGCTGCTGGGTGAAACAATTCCATCTTAGAGCTAAGAATAACATCGTTTGCAGTTGTGTCTGTGCAGCTTTTATTTCTGATTCATTTGTGGCTGGATTCTGTCACATCCCAAATGTAACAGCATTAGGAGATGGTCTTGGGAGAGGACAAGAAATGTTGTTCTTAAGCTCTGAGGTTGTCTCAGGCAGTGTCCAGTGCAGTGGCTGCAGAGTGGTCTGGGACCGCTCATCAGGCTGGTTCCACCAGTCTGCCTCAGGCACATAAACACCTTTTCTCACTCCGTTTTGCAGCGCTGTTTGTTAAACCTGGGCCAAGTATTTCTTTTTTCTCTTCTACAGCTTGGTAGGGAGCAAAAAAAGCCCTTTGGAGATGATTTCCCTTCAAGAGAGCATGGCTTCCTTCAGCCAGGGTTGGTGCCGTGCTTCTCAGCTTCTCCTTGTCTTACCTTGGTCCAAGCATTTTGCCATCAGAGTGGTTGCCACTTGTGGCAAGGACAGCTCTTGCACGGAAATAAATGTGAGACCCAGATCGTGCCGGACTCTGGTGTCCCCTCCCTATGTTTATATTGGCCACAAGAGGTGCCGTGACCAGCAGAGGCTGCCACGGATGTTCCAGAGAGCTCTCCAGCTGTGCAGCCGCGCGTTCTCCTGTTCTCCTCCCGCGTGCTTGTCCCTGTTCTTCTCGGTGGCAATCTTTTTGAGCTGTGGTACCTTGCCTTGCAGGTGCCACCTGTCACCAGCACGTCAGCACCGCTGGTTGGAGTTTTGTCGTCCACCCAAAACAACCGTTGCCTCTCCGCCCCGGACCTGACAGCAGAGAAACGCCCAGTTCTCAACCCCGTTTCGTCCCTCTCGGCCCTGCACAAGCCAGAGCGCTCCATAAGCCCGGAGAGCAATGACAGCATCTCGGAAGACCTAAACCACTTCAAGCCGATCGTCTGCTCCCCGTGTACTCCTCCAAAGAGGCTTCCGGACGGCAGAGTTCTGAGCCCTCTCATTATCAAATCTACCCCGAGAAACCTGAACCGGAGCCTGCAGAAGCCAACCACCTACGAGGCCAGTCCTAGAATACTGAAAAAATGGGAGCAGATATTTCAGGAGCGCCAGATCAAAAAGACTCTCTCTAAAGCCACCCTTACGTCCTTGGCGTCAGAGCCTGGGGAAGATGTTACAGTTCCTGACGTCACCAACTCCAGCACTTGCACTAAAGAGCAGCCGCAAATGCAGAGCGATCACCTCCCACCTGACACAACAGGAGAGCCTCGCCCTGAGCTGGATTTCTTTCCTTCCATCAGTGAAACGAAGCCGGGAAGAGGGAGCGAGAAGACCAGAGATTCGCAAGCCTTAAC
>NW_009737002.1:21867-23568 GCF_000703405.1 Apaloderma vittatum
CCGGAGAACCCAGACGTGAGATCCAACGTCGCCTCCCTAAACGCGCGAGTATCCGACGTCCCTGACCTCAAAGTGAACACGTTCATGGACAAATCGTGTCTCGCTCTTGGCCCGAAAGTGCTGAGCAGAAGACTCGTGGGGGTCGGCGCGTCGCTGCCCGACAACAGCGCGCTAACGGTCCCCGTCAAGACGTCGGGAAAAAAGCAGGTGAAATACCTGAACCACAGCGAATTGATCAACGTGCAGAACAGCACCTGCAATTCTGTCGAGAACATCATCGGGGAGCAGCCGCCGTCACTGAGACGGGGCCGGAAGAGACGCTGCAAAACGAAGCACTTGGAGCACAACGGCTCCGTCAAAAGACTGAGGCACACGGCGGGGGAGGTGGGCTTGCCTCCGGAGGATCGCTTGGTACGGGAGATGGAGCAGAAGCTCCAGCAAGAGGAGGAGGACAGGAGGTTGGCCCTGCACCTGCAGCGGATTTTCGACAGCGAGAATAGGACAGTGGATAGGCGGAAAGTCAGGGTCGATCGGTATCTGCTGCGGTCGAAGAGCACTCTTGGTGCTAAGTAGCACTGGCGGACGATGTTGCCTTTCTAGAGGACGATGAGGTTTATCAGATTATCTTATAGGAAAACTATTTTTTTGTCATAACTTTCACCCACAACGGTTGTTGCGGTGGGGTTTTTTTTTGGTTTGGTGGTAAGACATTTGTAGGTCCAGTTCAGAGAGAAGCCAGAGTCCTTTCAGATTAACAAAAAGAAAGAGAATGAGAAAGAAAAAAAAAGAAAATCCTCCAGCCTTTCTGGCCCATTGGTCTGAAAGAAGTGTCCATCGTCCCCGTGAATACGCTGCAACGCCTCTCCAGGCAGTCGCTGACGTTGGGGTTCCCCAGCTAGGAGGGTCGTGTGAGCAGCACGTGGGGTTCCTTCCCTTCCCCCTTGGATGTGCCAAAAGAAATCAGAGCTGTGCTCATGCAAAGTAGGTTTTTTCTGTCCTAGGAACAGTCTTCTCTCTGCCTGCTCTGTTCTCTTCCTGACGCTGCAGCTGGCTGCGGTGGTCAGGGCGGTGACGATGTCAACGCGTTCAAATCATCTGACTCTCAGGGGCCGTTGGGCAGGGAGTCCGTTCCGTGTTTCTGCTAGGAAGTATCAAATAGATCGACCCGTAGTCCTTAGAAATTAATGTGTCTCACTGTACCAGCAGCACAGATCACAGGTTACTTTCTTTAAGCAGAAAGTCAAATGCAGTGAAGAAAGACAGAAAATAAGGATTTTACTGTCAAAGCCTTATAGGAACTTGCAAGGTTGTGTTAGTGGTGCAGCAGAGAGCTTGAGTAGAGCAGCCTGGAGCCGTGCTCTGGGAGCTGTGATCCAGGGAGCAAATGCAGCTTTTCTACCTGTGCCTCCCTCTCCAGAGGCAAGAGGGTTTCGTGCTCTTCCCACTAACATTGAGGTCTGGAAAGGGAAACGCTGGCCGGGTGATCTCAGGAAGGACGTTCTCCCTGCTGCCACCTACCCTGCAGGTTTACTCCATTAAGAGATCTCTCAGCGCACTCAAGACCTGTCCTTACCTGTCAGAGAGCGGCCCGAGGAGGCATCCCCAGTTCTCTTGAAGCATCGTCATCCTCTCCCAGGCACCTGACAGGAGCGGGACAGGAGCCCAACCCTCCCGACCCACGGGCGCTCGGGACGATGCAAA
>NW_009737002.1:23581-23931 GCF_000703405.1 Apaloderma vittatum
CCCCGCCCGCCGTCACGTTCCGACCACTACGAAAGCTCAAGGTGAGCGATGCACTAAAAATTTCCACTTAAAAGCACGAAGTCAGGCGTGGCAGGCTGGAGCAGAGCTAGCTCGGAGCCTGGGCTCGTGTGGTGTCCACCCAGATGTGGTCTTCAGCACCGACCCACCCTCTGAGGTATTTGTGTTTCTTCCCCATCAGCAGCACAATAATGATTATTTCCAGTCACTGGGCTCCAAAAATCCATCAGTTCACTTTGATATTTGAAAGCTGCCTTGCAGAGTATTCACTGGGGACCCTCGGTGCCTGCGGGAGGCTGTGGCGCGAGCGATCTCTCTGACCCCTGTGCCAG
>NW_009737002.1:24273-28848 GCF_000703405.1 Apaloderma vittatum
CCCCTGGCGGTTTTTTTCCTTATTGAACTGGATTTTTTTTAAAAAAAAAAAAAAAGAAATCTTATATTTTAATGGATAAAATTTATATATTTTAAATACTATATCTCAACAGATTGACACTTTCATTTTGAGAAATCTTATAGCAATGATTCCGTAATATATATCTCTCTCTTTTTTTCTCTCTGTATCTCCTTAACACACAAAATGACTGGATGTTTAAAGCTGTACCTTGGGGCTGGCTAGCCCTGGCCTGCTTTCCGCGCCCTCTCCCGTGCCGCAGCCTCGTTAGGTGCTGATTGAAGCTGGCTCTTGGGACCCAAACCGAATCTTGCTCCTGTAGCCAGCTGCAAATTTGAAGGAAATTAAATAATCAGAGCCTTGACCGGTCCTAGAAGAGCGGAAAGAAGTTCTCATGGTTTGGATCTGCCCTTTGCAGTGAAAGAAGTTCAGGAGGGAGGGAAACCCGCAGTTTTTTCGTAGAATTCGGGCCACTTTTTCCAGCATTGAGCTAAAGCGTGCACTTCCTGTGTGCATCTAGATTTATAATTATTTTTACGGGCTTCCTTCTCCCTACCCCTTCCCCGTAGTTAATCCCTCGAGCCTGGATCAGACTTCCCTAAACGGTTTCTTTCTTTCTTGCGCCACATGTGCAGGTTTCGTCCAGGCTTAGGCTGCCGGGTGCTCTCTGAGCCAGGCTACACCACCAAAAAAATAGATTTACATGCTGAATGTATACTTTCTTTCTCCTCTTAAAACAAATTTCGCAGTCCAACGCACCAGGCCAGTGTCTTAAATACCTTCTCTTTAAAAGGTGACGTGAATATTTAGGGTTTTGTGTGTTAATTTCCTCTTTCTAAATCCAAGCTGGACAGAAGCGCGGGAGGCAATGCCTGGGCTGGAGCTTGTATATACTTACACTTAAAAGAGCAGGAATTCCGAGCCTCTACCCTTTGAATGTCAGGTGTGACGCTACCTTTGCCACAAATAACGCCAGCAGAGAAGTGAAATACCTCTTGCTGAACGGTGGACGCAGCACAAAGATCTGCAGAGGCCCTGAGAGGAAACCAAGTATTTATTTACACTTAAATACGAAAGTCATTTCTGACCCTCCTCCTTTCTGCAGCCGCCTTCTCTTGGGGATGATGGCAGCGGGACAGCGCGGGTGGGCGAGCGTCCTCCCGAAATGTGAAGCTGTCTTCTTCTCTCGCGAGATAAAAAAAGCCAAACAGGTCAAGAGATTGCACTGCCGGTAGCGCTGGGGGGGCTGGGGTTGATTTGATAACAGAAGGACCGTGTCTGCCAAAGATGCCACCGACTCGAGAAAGTTGCTTTCTGACCCTCTGGAGCTCTCTGCCCGGGAAAAGCCGTACGGAAAGGTCCGTGTTTGGAGTCAGTGAGATCAGATAAATGAAGGAAAAGTGCCAAAAGAAGGGATCACGCCAGATGATTGTATAATGTTGTTCTATATTGTCAGTATTTTTTTCTTCAAACGCTCTTGTACATGCGGTGCACAGTAGTCATGAAGTGTAGCTTGAACAAAGCGCTTCTTTGTATTTTTCTCAACGAAAACAAAGGGGGAGGTCGAAGCCTTAAAGACTATCACTGATTTTTAAAAAAACAAGCCTTTAGCAGTGCTCTGAGGACAGACCCCAGGGCTCCGCCTGGACCCTCCGACAGCCCCGTGCCGGCTTCCTGGTCGAAAGGTTGACAAGGAGCTCACCTCGTGCAGGGGGGCACAAAAAACTGTCCCCTCTCGCCCCGTTGGGGGACCCGCGTCAAAAACCGACGACTGTTGGACGCGACGGTCTCGTGTGGCACCGCAGTGGAGACCCCTGGGGTGTCACCATGGATGGCAGCTGCGTGGAACTGGGACGTCGACGCCGTCGACTGCGGCGCGGGAGCTGGGATGATCCCCGCTTGTCGCACGCGTCCGACACAAACCTTTCTCTTTCCCCGTGTCCATAAAACGCCGCGAAGCATCAGCTCTAGAATTAGCTCTTCACTATGCAAACAGGAAAACCTTCCGCTGTGTTATGCCTGGTTTCCTTGGTGTTTACTGTCAAACTGTTTTAAAAACAAATCTCGATGTTGCTACACTTTTTCTTCCGATAATGCTTTCAATCGTTGTGCTTTCGTGTTCTCAGCTTGCCGGCGGAGCACCGGGGTGGTAAAAGACTTCACGGTCATCTGGGATCTCAGCTGAACCAGCGTGGCTTCATCGGAATGTTTTTAAAAGCGATGGAAGTTACTGAAGGACCGTTGACTTGCATGTGTAAAATGTGTGGATAAAATGACATGCAGGCGTCTGTCATGTTGTGGCTTCTGTTATTTGGAACAGAGTAAACCCTGCTTGTGAAAAAATTTGTCACAAACCAGAAACATGCCAACTGTGTACAAATACCGTGTACATTTTAACAACAACCAGGACTTTTAACTGCAGGACAAAGGCCGAGGTTAAAACAGAATAAAACCAGGTTCTGACAGTGAACTCCCTGTTTCTGCTGAAGTTGCTGCGCTTGGAAACAAGCAGGATCCTACTGCTGCCTATCCCGAGCGGGTCGCAGTTGTCCCTGGCTGAATGAGGTTGTTGAGTAGTGTTTTGCAGGGGGAAAAATAAAGGTGAAGGTGAGTCTAATGATATATTTTTCACGTAGGTAAGCATCCAGTGGGAACTGAGCACCCTCCATCGCTCACCATCACTTGCCTCGTCCTTTCCAGTGACGGTGACGCAGCGGCTGGTTTTAAGGGTGCCAGGCTCGGGCACGCATTTGGGGGTTTTGTAACTATTTTGTGCCCAGTTCTGCTCCCTGAGCACACTCAGGTCCAGCTGGTCGGGCACGTCCCCGCAGCAGGATGGGACTTCGTACACGGAGCTGCCATGACCAGCGCTGGCAACACTGTCCTGGCACGAGGTGGGTTTTCTCCAGCACTTGGCTGCAGGACAGATCGATGCGGGGACAGCAGGTGAGAGCTGAGGCACTGAGGGAGCTCGTATTAACTTGCCACTCCGTTACTGCTGGTGCTGCTGCTCGTCCACAAGCCCTCCTTGCATGAGTGGCACAGGCAGAGCCCCCTCGTGAGCCGTGCTCATCACCGCAGCAGTCACAGCGCTCTCTGCCCCATGCATTGCTGCCCAAAACCTCCCTGCAATGCCCAGAGGGTCCAGTAGTTTTCCTTCCGAGTCAGGTTTCCTGCAGGGATAGGCGAGCACACACCTTGTTTTCCAAGAACTGCTGAGCACGACAGCGAGCAGACGCGTGTCGTTGCAGCATCGTGGCTGTATCGGCCCTTTCAAGCTGGAAGTTGCTGCTTGAAAATCTGAGTCTTGTCACCGTAATGGATTTTACAACCTCAGGAGAGGAAAAGATGGTCCAAAGAAGTTACAAAATAACGTATGTTTTATCCAAGAGTGTGAGATGCTTTATTAAACCTCTGGCTATATTGCAGACTGATTTGCGCCCCTTCTTGACCGCTCTGTTCCATGGCAGCTGTAGCTTTTTGGAGCTTCCCTGTTTGGATGTTGCCTCTGCAAGAAGAGGGATTTTACAACCTCAGGAGAGGAAAAGATGGTCCAAAGAAGTTACAAAATAACGTATGTTTTATCCAAGAGTGTGAGATGCTTTATTAAACCTCTGGCTATATTGCAGACTGATTTGCGCCCCTTCTTGACCGCTCTGTTCCATGGCAGCTGTAGCTTTTTGGAGCTTCCCTGTTTGGATGTTGCCTCTGCAAGAAGAGCTTTTACAAGCTGTGCCTCATCCGAGGGCTTGGCCATCTCCTTGCCCCTGGTTTCGGTGGGGAGGAACCTTGAACGCCTCCTGGAATTCCTCCATCAGCCTCCCCGTGTGCCCTGGAGCTGGATTTCCTTTTACAAAACACTGGAAAAGCCTCGATCTTCCCTCCCAGGCCTCTGCCCACCAGCAGCTCCAGCTCTCTCCTGTCCCCACAACCCAGGGGACGTCATCATGGCAGGGACACGAAGGTGGCTTTGCTGGGATCCAGCTCGATCCCAGCTCCCGCGTGAAACACAGGAGCCCCAAAAGCAAAGGCGCCGGGGGTCCTGAGCGAGCGTGAAGATAGATGTGCTGCGTTGAAGCTCGGGCAGTGGCTCTTACTGTAGCCTGCAAAAAGTGCCTTAATTTCTTGCCTCTCCTCCTGTCTTCCCCCGTTGGTGCAGGGAAAAGAGACAACATTGGTCCTGCTTGCATTGGCAGTTCAGGATTGTACCACGAGTGGGCCTGGGATGGAGAGAAAACATGGCCAGTGCTTAGAGACCTGAGTCCTGCTTCATCTCGGGGCAAAACCGCTTTCACTCCAAGGCCATTCTCCCCGCTGGGTTTGGGGCGGGCTTAATCCAGTTGTGGAGCCAAAGGACCCCCACTCCAGGTAGCCAGAGTATCCAGGTCCAACCTGGTGGTGGGCTGAGGGTGCTGAGTGAGAAGAGCCCTCGTCCTTTCCACAGAAACATGATGGGAGGACCCTGATTCCCAACTCAGCCACCTCCAGCTCGGGGACACCTTTGTGTTCAGATCCTGCCTCTGCGGGGCCGTCAGCAGGAGAACTGGGGAACGCAGG
>NW_009737002.1:28949-31547 GCF_000703405.1 Apaloderma vittatum
AGGAAGACTAGGAGGCCTCCCCTCCGCCGCCAGGCTGATAATCCTCCAGCTCCTTTCCCTGACCCCTCACCCAAACTCACGTGGATCTGTGCTTCTGCTCAAAGGAGGTGAGATGGTCTTTTTTTTCGGACTGAGCTGCTGCGATTTAAACACGCACTTAATATTTTTGAGCAACACTGCCTTGGTTCTCTGTAATCCCAGAGCAGGGCAGTGGACTCAGGGACTGTAAATTAGATTAGATATTAGGAAATTAAAATTAGGATTATTAAATTAGATTGCATTGTAGGAAGAATTTCTTCACTGAAAGGGTTCTCAGGCGTTGGAACGGTTGCCCAAGATGGGTGGAGTCCCCATTCCTGCAGGGATTTAAGAGTCGGGCAGACCCAGCGCTCAGGGATGTGGTTTAGTCGAGGACTTGTCAGTGTTGGGTTAATGGTTGGACTCGATGATCTTAAAAGCCATTTCCAATCTGGGTGATTCTGTGATTCTGTAAATCTACTACAACCCACCCTGCAGACCCAGCTTGGAGTCTGTTTCCTCCACCTCTGTCGCATTAAAGGGTCCGTGGCTGAGCGAGGCCATCCCATTGATTTATATGACCACTTACCAGGGCTGACACTTTCAGAGCCCCGTTAAGGGCTTGCACTGAGTTTGCAAAGTTGCAAAGAGTAGATAATTTACTAAAGCAACAGGCATAGCTGATGCAGGATTGCCATTGATATATACGCTCACTGCAGTAGCGCTACTACACGATAGTAACGGCAGCAAAGTGCTCTCCTGGGGTGTTTTTCACCACACGGTGAAAGCACAGTTCTTGCTAAGAAGTCATTCCTGCCTTGGGTGGAGGAGAAATGGAGCACAGCCCGTCAACTGCCCCTTAGGGGTCTTCTCTACCTCCCCAGGGGTGTATTCTCTCCATATTCTTTATATCCTGACCTTATCCCCCTCCCCAGCGTGACGTTTAGCGTGATTTGGGTGGAGAATTGAGTACTGTAGTCATATATGCTCAGCATGTACTTCATTAAGTTCATTAACGTAGTCAGGGGTGATAACTTTAATCACATTTCAGGGATAATGAAGCAAAAGGGCTCCCTCTGGGCACCGCAGCCTTCAAGATTCTGTGCTGAAGTAATTTATCTGCCTTCAGGATTGTGTGGAAGTCATTCATCTGCATACGTCCACATTCTTTAGCCAGAACAAGGCCATCCTTGGGCTGACCCACAGTTCCTGTGGGGCTGCACTCATGACGCCATGAGGGAGAGAGACCAGTAAGGCGCAGGGATCGGGAACTGGGGCCAGTCCTACGTTCAGGCTCTCAGCATCCACCCAAACCCATCGGTTGCTGAAGATAGAGATGCAAACCGTCTCCCTTTGGAGCTTCAGCTCTTTACCTTTTTCCAAGGCACAGAATCACAGAATCACAGAATGTTCAGGATTGGAAGGGACCTCCAAAGATCATCTAGTCCAGCCCCCCTGCCAGAGCAGGATCACCTACAGTAGGTCACACAGGAACACGTCCAGGCGGGTTTTGAATGTCTCCAAAGAAGGAGACTCCACAACCTCCCTGGGCAGCCTGGGCCAGGGCTCTGTCACCCTCACAGGGAAAAAGATGTTTCAAATATTTTTGTGGAACCTCCTATGTTCCAGCTTGTGCCCATTGCCCCTTGTCCTGTCATTGGACATCCCTGAGCAGAGCCTGGCTCCATCCTCCTGACACGCCTCCTTTCCATATTTATAAATATGACTGAGGTCTCCACAACCTCCCTGGGCAGCCTGGGCCAGGGCTCTGTCACCCTCACAGGGAAAAAGATGTTTCAAATATTTTTGTGGAACCTCCTATGTTCCAGCTTGTGCCCATTGCCCCTTGTCCTGTCATTGGACATCCCTGAGCAGAGCCTGGCTCCATCCTCCTGACACGCCTCCTTTCCATATTTATAAATATGACTGAGGTCACCCCTCAGGCTCCTCTTCTCCAAGCTGCAGAGCCCCAGCTCCCTCAGCCTTTCCTCCTCAGGGAGATGTTCCATCGGCCATCCTGCTGCCCACTAGCCCTAGCATGTAGGGCTTCTTCACTCTGTCCAGTCATGGCTTGGCATCCCAGTAAACCAGGGAGTATTTCAGGTTGTAGCACAGTGCCTGTACATTCTTCTGTATCCCTGTGAGCTGGAGGGAAAATGGGACAAAAAAAGCTTTTGCTGCTTCTTTGTCAGAGTGGACTATACTGCTCATCCACCTGCCAGGGTTTTTCAAAGCAGGAACCTTCTGCTATCTTCACTCACCAACTGGCTCGATAAAACCTGGGTCCACATCTCCACCGAGCAGGTCATCACAGCCTTCATATCGCTCTGGAACCAGCTGGAAGCTTCCCCCCCATCTCTGATCACCTGTCTTCTCCAGCCTGCCCTCTGCCACAGGTCTCAGTAGAGGTCTGGACATGTCCTCCACCTCAAAGCAGCAAAGTAAAGGAATTCCCAGAAGCCTTTTCTTACAAGTCAAGCTGCCCTGGTGAGTTCTAGGAGGGAGTTTTGCAGCAGACGCTGGAGGGATGATGCTGGACAGATGATCTGCAGTTCACAGAATCACAGAATCACAGAATCA
>NW_009737003.1:0-850 GCF_000703405.1 Apaloderma vittatum
ACTTCCTGTTCCCCAAAAACCTGCAGAAGCTGGTTATCCCTGGCTGCATCTGAACTGTAAAACCCTGTGAACATCTCCCCACCTGGGTCCCATGTCCTTACTCTCACTCCATGTATAGGCAAAACACAACCAAATATCAGTGTCCCGTCCCCTCAAGCTGTAGACTTTGGTTCCAGGAGGAGGCAAACGTGCACAGAGGGCAGACAGCACACTTTGCTGATACTCTGGGAGGTGCTACCTCCAAGATCACTTAACCCAGCAGGTAAGTGCAGTTGGAAATACCAATTCCTTTGTCAAACATGGGTGAAGTGGGCTTGGTAAGGGAGATCCAGGCTTTTATGCATGCACAGAGCAAAACCATGTGTACTTTTTTTTGCTGGAAAACAGGCTTAAAGCAAGTCTCTTGATCAGTCATCCTTTCCAGAGAGAGAAGACAGCAATGGGCTGCCTGTCAAGGGAGAGTGAGCTGCATGGGCCATATGGGATGCTGATTTCATGCCTATACCTCGAAAAAAGCAAGTTCCAAACCTTGGAGGGGTTCATGGTGCAAAAGCGTCAACTGCCTGCATGCCTCTGGGATGGACACCGAGACCTGCCTGCTGGGAGCTGGGTGAGGTCCCTGAGATGAGGGAGTTGGGACAAGAGACTACTCGCCCTGGGGATTCTAGTGGACAGCAGGATGACCATGAGCCAGCAATGTGCCCTCGTGGCCAAGAAGGCCAATGGCATCCTGGGGTGTATTAGAAGGGGAGTAGCTAGTAGTTTGAGAGAGGTCCCCCTCCCCCTTTACTCTGCCCTGGTGAGGCCACATCTGGAATGTTGTGTCCAGTTCTGGGCCCCTCAGCTCAAG